>NC_056739.1:1076032957-1076127957 GCF_019279795.1 Protopterus annectens
CCTCTTCCATGCCTTCTTGAATGCTTTATGGATTTCCTGTCAAGCAGTCATTCTGGACGGAACTCCATTCCATGGGTCCACAACTCTCTTCATGAAGAAGTACTTCCACAGAGTTAATTAGTTCCAGCAATCTGTTGTCTTTGCCCCTTCCTACTTCTGTCCATCCTGTTCATGACAGCTCCGTAACATCACTCTGATGCCATCTTAGGAATGCATGTAATGCATTCCACTACCTCTTCTTGTCTTTACTGAAAAGAAGACCATGTCTTCCAGTCTTTTGTCTTACCCTTTCCCCTCCACCCCTCACCCTTGTAGGGATTTCCTCTGGAATGTTCCAAATGTCTCATGTCCAGCTGTCTTTGTGTCCTCCAGAACCACATGAAGTATCATGGTGTGACTTGACCAGAGCCTTATATAATTTAGCAGTGCCTCTTTGCTTATGTAGTGTGTCTGTCTGAGAATACACCCCATCATTCCATGCGCTAGAACTACTGTTCAGGGTAGCTCAGTTCAGGTGTGGTCAGCACTCTCAGATCCTTTTCCTGATTGCTGTCATGTCCACTGTCTCAGGAGAAACATCATCATAGCTGTTGTGGCCCAAGTGCTGACCTTTATAGTTGTTTCCACTGAACAGCAGCTGCCATTTCTTTGTTCTCTTGGTCAGTCTTTCTGGCTTCCTCTTCATCATACTCTTCCCTCCGCTGTTGTACCTGTCTGTGTTTTTAGTGCAGATGTTCATCCTATCCTCTGTTCCTTTTCAATTGCATGATAGTATTAATATAGCACTGAACTAAGTTTTTTTGTTAGCTCGACCAGTATAAAATGTTTGACAAGCTATACATTCTGCAAGATATACAATACTATCTGTGTTATAGTTACAATATTTCAGTGATGAATATCTTATCGCTGTTCTGATACATTAAAAAGAGGGTCTGTTAGACATATACGTACACGGATTGCACATGTTACAAGCAAAAGTGACCCTTATTCCTAGTGTTCCTTTGCCCTTATTCTCCTCCTTGAAGATATTCTTCAAATTTTGACAAATCTTTTTTATAAAAACTGGGCTTTACCAACTGCTCTGCTAACCTCATGATCTCCTGTATATTCCATTTACTGGTCACTATATCTTTAGTAGCTGAAGAATCCGGTGTAAAGTTGAATCTTACCCCAAAGTGTTTAACTTCTCTTGGCGATGGGTAGAAAATTCACTCTTTCTTCCCCCTTTAACCTCCTGTGTCTTGTCTTCGAATAGCTTATGCAGGTAAGCTGTCACTTGAAACTTTTTTGGAGGCAGTCAATGACTTGACTGACAAGGCAGTGACCAAACAGAGGTCAGAACAAGTGGAGGATTTTTTAAAACTCTCCTACAGACTGACCAAGATTTCCTTTGTGAAGGCAGGTATCTTCTCATTATTATACAATAGTCAGTTGTCACAAAAAAATGGATATTACATAAGCAGGTGGAGTAGGAATCCCACACCATCAAGATTTTGGAACACAAGAGTGTTCCAGAGGATGGATTACCCATTCCAGCAAACACAAAGAAAGCTGGAATCAGCCAGAGATCCATCATTTGAAAGATTGCACCCAGTGGATAACCCACTGCTGAGTGTGTTACTTCAATAACCACAGTCCCCAGTGTAAGTAGTAAAGCATACAAATTCTACACTAATTGTAGGTACTGACATAAATAAGTGTAGAAGTCTTAATTTAATGTATTTGTAGAATATCAAGTGAGAAAGAGACAGATGCACTAAAGAGGGGTTTAGTTTTGTTCCATTACAAAAATCAGCGGTGACTGACACATTAACTTCACTTAAATTACTTACAAGAAAATTGAATATAGAAATGTTTGGCAATTTTTTTTATTATTTTTATGGGTTTTATTGCCATGAATGGTGGTCTGTGAATTATTTTTTACAGTTTTAATTTGTTTTGTATTTTTGTTTTAATTTTCTTTTTTGCCAGTAGATTTTCTCATAACCAATATAATCAGACTCATATAACTTCCAAATGGAGGCTGAGGAAATGTATCCTGTGCGTATTAAATGATGGCCAGTATAAACTCAAACCCTATACATTCTGTACTAGAGTTTATAAGGCAGAGTCAGTCCATTGACCAAAATCAGCTAGCCAATGCCCACCTTCCTAGGACACATGAAGTCAACAAGTAAGGTGCGGAATGTAGTTATGGGTACTCACTCAGTCGTCATTGTTTTCAGTAAACTAAGCAAGTTATCATTCTCCCTTGTATGTAAAAGAAAATTATTCCAAAGATGAGGGAAGCATTGAGTAATAACCCTGTCCCTGCAGCATGTCATGAAGACTTAAGTCTTTAGTTTGAGTGTTTTGAATCATTTTTTTTTTTTTTTTTTTTTTTTTTTTTTTGGAGATATAGGAGATCAGGGATGGTTTTGTACACATATAGATGAAACATGTATTGGTTTTATTGGTATTTTATTTTATAAACATGTAGTTTATTTACTTTTAGTCTTTTTTCTACTCCTCTTTGTTGTATTATGATTGTTAGTGTAGTGTTTAATCTTGTATTACATTATGCTTTTGTTTTTCTGTTTATTCCTGAGTTCTCATGATTTTTATTGTTATTTTTTATTTCTTTTGTGCTCTATATATGCCTTTTTTGTATTACATCAACAAGTGGGCCATGTCTTGACTGAAAATAGCCCAAACTGGCCCAGTTCGTTTACCATATTAAATAAATACATTTTAGAAGTTTTCAAGTCTTTCTAGCTTGGTAGAATTTTAATAAATTGAAAAATACCCTTTTCAGGGCAGAAAAAATTGATGTCATTCAGATATAACATTTTCTTTAGTATACGTAATTGAAAAATATCCTTTTCAAGGCAGTAAAATTTGATGTCAGACAGGCATAACATTTTCTTTAGTATATGTGTTTGGTGCTTATGAAAGTAACTGAAGTGGAGGGGTGGAAATGGACGGGTTTTATATTTAAGCTGTATGAGCAGTAGTAATGAAGATAGCTCAGTGCATAGTGGCAAAAGACTGCATATCTGTCATTTTGGTCCTATTGTGTTCAGAAAGGGATTGGAGAGTATGTGTCCCATAACTGTCCTGTACCTATCCATGGATAATTAGCATTTAAGATCAGACTAAAGGAGCTACCTACTGACTCTGAAATGGGTTGAATGTACTCTAAAGTATTCTGAAGCCATGCTCAAGAGATAACATGGCCCTTAACCCACCATCCTCCAGTGTTCACATCAACGTTAAAGAATGGAAGCCAAGTAAGGGCAATAATATGAGTAGGACATGCTAATAAATAAAAGAAAAGGAAACTTGGGACCAGAGTGTGTGTGTAAGGAAAAGTATACAAATATCAAAATTTAACACTATGCACAGACATTGGTCCTTACTTTCTTTAAGTAACAGACAGTGTATGCATTCATATGGAAATAAGCCCTACATCAGGAATGTTTCATTAAATAAGTAATTATTTATATTAGTGTTTCATTAAATATGTAATTATTTATAGTACACTTCCACTTAGCCCTCTGGTTAGGATTCTGGGATGATCTCTATTGGGCATACCAAAGCCATCGTAGAGGGAATCTCATTTTTATGACAGCTATGTGATTCACAGAGAGACAATATTATGGAAGTGCATGCACAGTGCATAATGATGTGACATGAATGCCATACTGAGCTGGTAACACTTTAACCCTTTCAGCAGCACACTGACCTCAGTGAAACAGTGTTTAGGGAGTGGAGTGTTTGGCAGGGGTAGAATAAACACCACGTCGGTGCTACGCATCTTCCAGAGCAGAGAATAAGTTCAAATAAATGTATGAAAGGAAGTATCACTGAAGGAGGCTTTATTTTAGGAAGTGCACATTCATGTAAGTTTTCCACCGGGCAGGTTCACCGTGTGTCAGAACTGCTTGAGTGTTACAGCTGCTGTTGGAGTGGATATATTACAGCCCTTTTAGGCACGGCTGTAGTAGAAGTTAGACTCTTTCTGAAACGAACAATAGCTGTTGTTCATCTGCAGCTGTTCTGTGTCCAGATCACCTTCGTACCTCAGCCCTGCAGCAAGTGCTGTAAGTTTCCATAGTAACAGTAGAAACAGTGATAGGCTGCTTATTTCCAGCAAATGTTTCTTTTCACATGGAGCTTTGTTTTCCTGTAACAGGCAAAAGGGCAAAACAAAATGCAGTAAGTGCCAGGTAGCCTGTTGTGTTGTGGTTTTGCAGGGAATGCACAAGGTGAGGGTGCTGTCAGTGCTTGTTATAATGAAGGTGCATATTAGGAAACCCTCCCAGTTAGTACGTGTGACAAGAGACCATCTCCAGCCCCTGAAGGAAGTGACAAGGTGAGGATGCTGGCATTGCTTGTTATAAGGAATCTGCACACTAGAAAAACCTCCCAATTAGTATATGTGACAAGAGACCATCTCCAGCCCATGAAGGAAGTGACAAGGTGAGGATGCTGTCAGTGCTTGTTATAAGGAAGGTGCACACTAGGAAAACCTCCCAGTTAGTATGTGTGACAAGAGACCATCTCCAACCCCTGAAGGAAGTGGTCCCAGTAAGTATGGGTGGTTGAACATCTCTCTCTAAGCTTTTCTGCTTAACAAGGCTGCCAGTTTTGAATATGTGACTGGAGATACTTACAACTTACAAGATTTCCTGAAAGATACATTTTGAAGTCAGTTTGGGTAGCATGAGGTTTCTGCAAGCTTTTCTGCAGGCCAGAGGTTCCTTAATATGGGTGACAGGGACATAATCAAGGCTGCACAGAGCTTTCATTTACTGTGGGTAAATGGATTCAATGCTTCCTGTATGACAGGATTAGTAGTTAATATTTATGGCGAGAGATGTCTGCAAAGCTTTTTGCAGGACAGCATTTCCCAGTAAATATTTATGATAGAGTACCTACCCAAGGCTTCTTGTAATCCAGAACTCCCTCTGACCGAGAATGACAAGAACCATTATAAGACACCCTGCGGAACAGGGTTTTTAAATAGAATGCATGACAGGAGACTTCTACACAATTTCTTGTTAGTGCTGTTTACTATATATATATATATATATATATATATATATATATATATATATGGGTCTACCTGAAAACACCAACATGCAAAAACACCGACAACGAGATAACCGACACCACAAAACCGAAAGTTCACAAACACGAAACTTCACACGCCCGACAAACTACAATCCCGACAATCAACAAAACAAAACAAATACCTTTTCCGTAAATCACACACACAACACAAGCACACCAAAAACCTTACAATCCTGCACTAAACCTTACATACCCAACTATCTATGCACTAACCTTAACCCAAACCCAAACCCTAACCCTAAGGTCCGTCACTATCGTGCACTCACCTAACCCGTGTCCTAACCCTAACTTACTTAACCCACCCCTAACCCTAAAGTCTGTCACTATCGCACACTTACCTTACCCGCATCCTAACCCTAACTCACTTAACCTGCCCCAACCTTAAAGTCTGTCACTATCACACACTTACCTTAACATGTCGGTGTTCTCAGCATCGGCATATTCAATTGTCGGTCATCTCCGTTGTCGATCTTCCGGTGTCGGTTAGCTCGTTGTCAGCGTTGTCAGCGTTCAGTGTTTTCAGGTAGACCCATATATATATATATATATATATATATATATATTTATATATATATAAATATATATAAATATATATATATATATATATATATATATATATGAGAAAAAAAATCCCTGCAAGAATTCTGGAAGTCGGGGATCCCAGTCAATCTGCATCAAGGGGACTGAGGCTTTCTGTAGCATAAGGCTTCTACTATTAGTGTACGTAACAGATCCCTCTGCAAGGTTTCCTGCAGGATGCAAGTCTCACTCCTAACAGTCTTCAGCTGTAATGTTGAAAAATGGGCCCTGTTCCACAACTTTGCCTCTCAGCACTGTGGCCCCAAGGGTAGTAGGTACACAGCCAGAGCCAGTGCAGATTTTCTGCCCTAATAGCTTATGGGACCCTACTGAAATTTGGCAAGCATCACTCTGTTCTGGGGCATACAGAACCCACACTCCATTGACAGGGGCAGAATTGTTTCCTTTCCCCAATGTCCATACCCACACTTGCTTTCTTTTATGTTGCTGAATAACATGCTGGTGTATAACAAACATGATGCATACACTCCTTTGGCTTCCATTTACATTTTGAGATTGTATTAATGGTTGTCTTTTCTGTATGACTAGAGGCACCTTTTGTGTGTTGTGAATATTAGTAAGAAGGTACTGACCTCTATAATTACAACACGGTGAGCGGACTTGCATTTTTCTGTAGTTATTTCTTTATCCTGGGACCTATGTGAGTCACACATAAGTTTAGCAATTTGCTGCACCTCCATTCTGGACCATTGCCATAAAGAAAATAACTTGAAACTTTATCACTTTAGCCGAGTTGCACAATTCTTCTGCTTCCTCTTTCTGCCAATTGAAGAAGAGTAGTTTGCAGTCCTTGACCTCTGCAGAATGTGAGAAGGCTTGTAAGAAGTATGTTTTGGATTAATTTCTGCTTGTTTTGCAAACTGAAATTGTTTTTTCTCTTACTGTTAATGGTACTTGTTCTGACCATATGTCTCATCTTTCCTCAAGAATTCTGCAACAAGCCAAACCAGTGGGAGACAAAGAGTCAAAAGTAGGGACAATTTTTAAATAGTTGTCTGATTAACTTAAAAAGTTAATAAAACAACAGGTTTTGCATCAACATGCATTTTCTGAGCAATAAAGAATATGAAATTATGTTATCTAGCATTACTGACTGACTACATTCTTCAGTGATTTACAAGAAAGTCAACATTTTTTTACAAGGGACAGGACAAAATATGAGGCAAAACAGGAATATTCTATAAAATTATGAACGGTTGATTTGTATGGCTCTGACAGTTAGCCTGGCCCTTCATGAGTGCAGCAGGTACCTTGTTTATTTATGTTAGAGGTTTTACAAAGATGTCCTTCAAGAATGCAACTGCAGTCATAGCATATGGGTTGTCCTGCCTCAGGCAGCCCTCGGTCGGCCGGATTCCAAAGTCTGGGTCCGACGTCGGCTGATGTCGCATTTCTCTCCGACGTCAGAGCGGCTGGAGTACAAAAGCATCAGCCGAAGCCATTTTCTTCAGTTTTTCTTGCCGCACGGTGCCCGAAGCAGAAGCAGTTCGCAAGTGCCGGTCAGTCAGCTCCTGTATTCTTCGATTCCGAAGTCATCAAAAAAGCTAAGTACCCCGTTGGGGACCTTTTCTTGCCTCAGCCGATGTCAGAAATTACTGAAAAAGTTAACAATTGTCTTTCTTGTGGTAAACAAATACCTCATAAGGATTTCCACTCTTACTGTCTTCCTTGCCTTGGCCCAGACCACGACATCTCAGCCTGTGTCGCCTGTGCTCGCTTCAATAAGCGCACTCTCAGGTGCCGGGCGGAGTTCGCTGAAGATTTTTTCGGCGAAAAATTTGCTTATACAATGCCGTCGGAACTTCCGACATCGCAAACTCCCAAGAAACGAAAGGACCGGGACCGACATCCTCGGCCCACGTCTACCACCGACTCCATGCCAAAACCTACCACGAGTGCTCCGGTTCCCCCTGAGACGGTTATTCCACCGCTCCGAACCAAAGACACCACATTACCGACGACTCCGATACCGGATACCACTCCGACGCCAGTTATAGATTTTCCTCCGGATACTGAAACCGAGGAAATGCCCGAGACCATTGCTGTAGATAAGGTCACTCCTGCACGTGGAGCTGCCAGGCCTCCTATGGCCATGTCTATTAAGGCCTATACTCGGGCTAAGGCAGCCAGCAAGACCAAGCACCTTACTGCTAAAGCCTTACCTCAGCCTACTCCAGAGACATAAATCATGACTATGGCCGCAGACTTAATTTCTATGATTAGAGGTTCACAGGCCCATCCTGAGAGAGGATCCCAGCCTCCTTCTGATAAGAGGCCCCGGGTTGAACCCTCTGACCCTATCCCTTCAGATGAAGATTCTGAGGACTCTGTCCACTCCGATGGCCAGGAAGAGCTCTTCCAGACCTATGAGGACTCGGATGCAGAGGATTCCATCCCCTCGGCCTCCCCTCCTGAGGATATTTCCTTTGGGGAAGTTCTGCATACCATGAGGGAACATTTCAAGTGGCAAGGCCAGGAATATTCTGATTCCAGAAACCGCCTTCGAACTTTCCTTAAAAAGCCCCAGCACAGGCCCTTAGCTATTCCTCCTGTGCTTGATGTTTTGGATGATTTATATTCTGACTCCAGTGTTACCCCTGATTCTCTTCCTCCTGCTCCAGCCAAGCCAGACAGGTATTACAGGGTCCCAGAAACACATTCCCATTTATTCAGGGCCCATACTGTTGATTTGGAAACTATTTCTCAGGGACCTAAATGTGTTTCAGCTTCCACCTCTAAAAATCCCTTGCCTTCCAACAGGGAAGCTAGGTCTTTAGAGAGATGGGGGAAAAAGGTCTACACCTCCACTACTTTATCTATGAGAGTTTTGAATTGCCTTTTTCATATGTTACAATATCAGGATTTCCTGTTAGAAGATTTACAGAAAACATTGGCCTCTCCTGATCCTTTAGACAGGAAGTCTTTGCAGGAAGCTGTACATAACTCTCAGCAAGTCAGCAATCACTTCCTGCAGTGTGGATATGATGCACTGGAAGCTTCATGTAGGGCAGCTATGACAGGGGCAGTAATTCGTAGACATGCATGGTTAAAAGAACAACCTCTACCAGATCATGTTAAGGCAAAACTTCTGGATGCACCCTTGGAAAAGGACAAGCTTTTTGGTGCTAATGCTAAAGATGTTTTAAAGTCCATCGAGGAAAAAGCAAAATCAGTTCAGACGGTTAAAGATTTCCTCCAGGTTCAGCCCCCCAGATTCAGTAGGAATTGGCCTTCAAAAAACTGGTCCTTCCCTAATCCTGAAAAATTTCAAAGGGGTAAAAACAGACGTGGCCGAGGAAGAGGACAATACAGAGGTCCTTACAGGGGACGACAATGGCAGCCAGCAAACCAAAGAAGTGACACAGGGGTTTCCCCTGCCCCACAGCCACAATCTCAATGATTTTCCTCTACTTCCGCCTACCAAGGAACAAATAGAAGCTCCCTTGAGGAAAATTATCTCTGTTTTCAGACAATTGGCACAGATTGACAAAGGACAAATGGATTTTGGACATTATAGACCAAGGTTACAGGTTCCATTTTCATACCTTACCAAGAAAACAAGGCATGCCAAACCTACCACAAAACCAGAGGGCAGAGGCTATCAAGCAAATTTCTCTGCTGGCTCGGATAAAGGCAATAGAAAGAGTTCCACAACAAGAACAAGGCCATGGGTTTTACTCAAGACTGTTCCTTGTTCCAAGAAAAGAAACTCAATGGAGACCAATACTGGATTTGTCCGCATTAAACACCTTTCTCATAGTACCAAAGTTCAAAATGCTGACTCTACAGCAACTCCTTCCCATGCTGGGCAAGGGGTCTTGGCTGATTACTCTGGACCTCAAGGAGGCATACCTGCATGTCCCTATCAGACACAGTTGCAGAAGATACCTCAGATTTCTTGCAGGGCCAGAGCATTATCAATTCTCAGCATTGCCATTTGGCTTATCTACTGCACCCAGAGTATTCACAAAATGCCTGGCTTCAGTAATTGCTCATTGCAGGCTCCAGGGGATCCAAATTTACCCATACCTGGACGACTGCCTCATACAAGCGGACGACAAATTGATGTTGACAAAAAACTTGAACTATGTCATACGATTACTTCAGGCTCTGGGATACACAGTCAACTTCCAAAAGTCAAGACTTCAACCATCCCAGCAAATAACCTTCTTAGGAGCCAAACTAGACACAGCCTCTCAAATGGCTTACCTGACAGAAGACAAGCAATAGAAGTTAACTCATTATTTCAAAGGTTTGGCAAAACTCACCCAGATGACTGCAAGGAGATTCCTACAGGCCCTGGGTTACATGGCATCCTGCATTCTCCTGGTTCCATTAGCAAGACTACACATGAGAAAGCTTCAATGGTACCTAAAAAGCCTATGGTCTCAGCACAGCAACAACTTAGAGGCAACCATACCGCTCATTCCATGCCTACAAAAGGAATTCCTATGGTGGGCCTCGGTAAGCCAGGCAAACACAGGTATGTCATTCAAAAAACCACAGATAACACAGACCATGACCACAGATGCCTCAGACCTTGGATGGGGGGTGCACATGGAAGGCAGATGTATACAAGGACAATGGTCTCCAAAGGAAACACATCTGCATATAAACCAAAAGGAAATTCTGGCAGTAATGCATGCCATCGAGGCCTTTCGACAACAACTTCAGCAAGGCCATTTACTGATATGGACAGACAACACCACTGTGATGTGGTACATAAACAAGCAAGGGGGCATCCATTCTTATCCCCTTTGCAGACTGACAATGAATCTTTGGGAAAAATCACTGAGCCTAAACATACAGTTACAATCCCAGTTTGTTCCAGGCAAAGACAATGTGCTGGCGGACAGCCTAAGCAGGAATTTCACAGATCCACACGAGTGGAGGTTACATCCGAAGATCTTCACACAACTCACTTCGACATGGGGCAGGCCAGAAGTAGACCTATTTGCCTCTCACCTCAACCATCATCTACAAAAATTCTGCTCAAGGACATACCATCCACAAGCTTGGAAAATAGATGCTCTCTCATTCAACTGGAACTTCCTAAAAATCTATGCATTCCCACCTCTGCCACTGATGACCTCAGTATTACTAAAGATCAAAGCAGAGAGACCCAAGGGGATCCTGATAGTTCCAGACTGGCCAAGACAACACTGGTATCTACTACTACGGAGCATATGTCACACCAAGAAGTGGGCCCTTCCCCAATGGCCCCTACTTTTGACTCAACACAACTTCAAAACAGTGCATCCAAACCTTCAGACACTGCAGCTAACAGCCTGGGAGATCCCATGAATAACCTCAATCTATCTCTCTCCAAGGAAGTTCAGCGGATATTAACAGAGGCTCGAAGACCATCCACCAGAAAGGTTTACTTAGCAAAATGGAAGAGATTCAGCATTTGGAATACCAGCAAGGGACATGATGCATCATTATTGAACATCCCACTCATCTTGGAATATTTGGCAGATATGCTACAGAATGGACTCTCATATTCTTCCATAAAGATACATGCTTCAGCTATTTCAGCTAGATATAACACTGATCCGCCTGTCTTTTCACATCCTTTGTTAAGGCAATTCCTCAGGGGAATCAAGAACATTAAGCCACCAAGAAAGGCTCCAGTGCCAGCCTGGGACCTCAACTTTGTCCTAGAAAAACTGACTCTACCTCCATTTGAGCCAGCAGCTTCAGTCAACTTACAATTTCTCTCATGGAAGACAGCTTTCCTGTTGGCAATTACCTCAGCAAGAAGGGTTTCGGAACTACAGGCCCTAATGGCAATACCACCGCTCATAATCTTTCACAGAGACAGGGTCTCATTAAGGACCAACCCTACTTTTATGCCAAAGGTGGTATCTAGGGTTTCTTTAAATCAAGCTATTCATCTGCCTGCTTTCTTCCCCAATCCTGAGAACAAAGGGGAAAGACTGTTACATACCTTGGACATTCACAGACAACTTCGATACTACCTGGACAGAACCAAGACCAGTAGGAAGTCTGAACAACTTTTTGTAGCTTACGCCCCTGCAGTCCAAGGAAAAGCAATTTCAAAACAGACTATTTCAAAATGGATTGGACATTGCATCAGATTCTGTTATTCCTTTCATGGGAAGACTGTTCCAGCCAATGTCAGACCACATTCCACCAGAGCTACAGCCACCTCTACAGCATTCTTAAGAGGGGTGCCTACAAAGGACATTCTAGAAGCTGCTACATGGAGCTCCATGCATACATTCTCCAAACACTACAATCTCCCTCTATACTCCAGATCCAGAGCAGGCTTTGCCTCGGCAGTCCTGCAAGGTTTGATTGCCACACCATCTTTTTCCTAGAGCATTCCTCCTCCCCCAGCTAAGCTATGGTATTCTACCCATATATTATGACTGCAGTTGCATTCTTGAAGGACATAGTACAGTTTTGTACCTACCATAAATGTAGATGTCCGATAGATATGCAACTGCAGTCGGATTTTCCCTCCCTCCATACCCCTCTATGCCTAGGGTCCACTCCTATCCCTGTTTCTCTTAGCTGGGGATATCTGTTATGGTGTATCTGTTTATTGCTTACTTATTTGTCTGGAATCCTGTTTTTGTCTTCCAATTTGATTACAGCCTTCCTTGGAGGGCACCTGGCATCTGGGGCAAGAAACACTGAAGAAAATGGCGTCGGCTGATGCTTTTGTACTCCAGCCGCTCTGACGTCGGAGAGAAATGCGACATCAGCTGACGTCGGACCCAGACTTTGGAATCCGGCCGACCGAGGGCTGCCTCAGGCAGGACAACCCATATGTTATGACTGCAGTTGCATATCTATCGGACATCTACATTTATGGTAGGTACAAAACTGTACTTTTGATCTCAGACTATTCATTTCCATATAGATATAAGTGGGTTGCAGCTCTGCAGTAATCCTTATTAAAATTACAGCACTTTAATAGTGGTTTACTGTAAGCCTTACAGAAAGATCATGACTAAAGGAAAAGTGTCCTAGTGCATCCAGATATTAACTTATTGTTTTTCTTATTGCAATTATTCGTATTGTTTTCGAACTTCATGATGCTTGTATTACAAGAAGAAAAGATGTCTGCTTTATTGGTTGTCATTTTTTGTTAAAACAGATTTATCTCACAAGGTGGCTTTCAAGAGGTTGCCACCAGACTTTAAAGGAAAGCAAAATAAAGTGGACAAATGTGGTGAGAGTATACCAAAAAGGAAGAGAAACATTGGAAGTATTGCAAGTATATAAAAACAAAGAGAACAAAAATTTATTTACACCTGGTTTTGAATACATTATCTGACAAAGAACACTGGCCATCTTTTTCACATCTTAAGATTCTGACATTCTTTTGTAGGTAACTAACAGTTAGTAGCATCACATATCCAAAGCAGATTCATTACCATTTATTTCCATTTATGTGCTCATTTATTATGCATTCACCCATTAGTCAACAGAACAGTGAAACATTTGCACCAGCCAAGTGGTGAGTTGCATTACTTCAGTGTTAGTCTATGGCAGATTTAGAAAGGAGGGCTATGGCCAGCTTTGTTTCAAAACACCTGCATTTTCAGTTTGACTGAAGACCAAGCCCTTACCTAAATGTCAGGTTGCACCTGCCTTTGAATTTGGCTTACTATGAAACAAATGGTGGCACAATACTGAAAGACCATAAGTTTGGTTCTTGATGAAACACTCCAGTGATCTGTGGCTTCCTAATTTACGTTTCTTTGCCTTTATTGCTAACATTTATGTACTTCAAATAATAATTGGGAAAACACAAAAATCAAACCACAAATGTAACTTCAAACTCACCCTCAACTTCATGCAGTAGAAATGCTCCCAAAACCTCTCCGTTAAAAACACCACCCAGGAAATACAGGTAAGGGATAAAAGTAGAAAGGATGAAAGGGAAATAGAGCGTTCCTTATCTCAGACATATTGTGTCTAAACCACCTGATCCGTATGCACTCTACCATAGCCTGATATGTCAACCACAAGTCTTTAAATTTTTTGGCTTATGAGAAAACTCCCTTCCAATACTAAGGTGCCATGTAGGTTTATATATTAATAAGGTAGCTACAGTGATTAGCATGGCCAAAGAATTCAATTTGCATTATAGTCCTTATGAAATTTTGGCTACAACTGCTATCTGTATGCTGTTTATTAAGCCTCCTGACATGACATGCCATAGTTTCAGAAATAAAACAACATGTTTGTTGTAAACAGATTCCGATCTGGAACTACAAAAGTATGATTCCCAGTGGAAACACTTGTACTGCAAAAAAGAAACCAGTCTGAAAACTGGAAGCTGTGGATATAGATGTTTGATCTATTTTTCAATTTAAGTGGATTAGGTGAACACATCTGAAGTCCATTGTGCAATATTCTTACATGCTGATGGAGGAGGAAGACATAAAAATATTTATTTTTTAAATTTTCTTGATGGGACTAAAGCAGGTATATCAGCACTTATTGATAAATTTAGTAATTGTTGCCAAACCAGAAGTAATTTGGCATGAGTTACACATTTGTTTTTTTTGAGAACACAGTATTTCTAAAGAGACTGTTCATACATATTGCTGTCCTGAAGAAAAGAGCAAACTTCTGGGGTTTAGTATGCTGTATGTTTGACTTATAAGCAATAGAATAAATTGTGCTATAATAAAGGGGGAAACAAGGGCAGACTTTTTAAGAAAGACACTTAAAGCTGTGGAAATACACAGAACAAGTAAAAATTATACACAGGTAAAATAATTGATAAAAAGGTGTGTGTAAAATGAAATTCAGGTTAGATAAAAAGGCAGTATTGAGAAATAAAGGCATGATATGTTTTATTTCTAATGGGAAAAGAAGTATATGTAAAGGTGAAAGGAATCAAATTGGAGCCTGGACAAAACATCTTTTTATAACCCAGGTTTGCAGTAAGTGTGACTGTAAGCATAACAGGAAGCTTTACCCAGCTCTTAATCAAGTTTGCAAAAGCTGCAAGAAAAAGATATTTTGTGAAAATGTATTAAAGCAAAGCCACATATTTTAAAACAAATGTGCATGTTGTTTAACATAAATTTGAAATTGAACTGTATTGACTTGAAAATAATTGATACTGTGAAGGCTGGAAGTGGTTGTGAGGCAGGTGTGTAAAGGAGATTGCCTCCATTAAATTTATATTTCCTTTCAAACATGTTGACTTTAAATTAGATATTGGTGCAAAGTATATCTTGTCAGAAGACACTTTTAGAGCTTTTTTAGCTCTAAAGAGGGGGTTATGCATATTATTAAACAATTATTGTCATAAGCCATCAGAACTGGATCAGAAACGAATATCATTCCAGTACAAAAATGAAAAAAATAATTCACAGTGTAAAACTCACGACTGTATCTGCAAAGAGTCACTCACACAGTCATTTATACACTTAAGATAATGTAGAAAGCCATGGCAGTGGTATCCTGCATTACTATTCTGATTTATTTGAAGCTTTATGGAAATTGCCAGAATATCACTTACAGGTAAACCTGATGGTGTAAGTGATGCATGTTGTTAGAAAAGTATCTGTATCACTCAGAAATAATGTTGCAATATCTCAACTTAATTTAATTGGTGCTACAGATATTTTTTCTAGGTCATATGGCTTGCAGTCTTGTAAGGTTAGAAAGAAACATTTGTCAATTTTTGGGCAAGTCTAGTAGCAGACAGGTTTAGGGCTGAGAGCTACTTGTCAGCTGTCTTATATACCTAGGTGTGAGTTCCTCATTGTCCAGTTATAATTTGTGACACTGAGGAATTTACTTAACCAACTCCTAGGTTTCCACTGACAAGAAGCAAATATGCCTTTTGCTTAAGAAGTGCATACAAATTAATTGTAGGCTCAATCCTTTAGCAGTTAACATTTCTATAAGAAAAATCAGTTTAGCTATGAAAAGTCATATTTCTTTCAAAGGTGAAACATGAATTTCAAGGTAGTAAAAGAAACAGAAAACAATCCTATCTGTAATAGCTACACTGCATTTCAAATCATTAGGAAGACTGTATCTCAATGGAAGCTGAATCATAATTTTTCAGCTGGTAGCAACCCACAGCAGAAACATCCACCAGAGTTAAAGTACATACTTTTATATGAATATCTGAAAATCTAGACATTTTTCATTTTCATTTTATCTTCCCCTGAGCAACCATTTTCTTTATATTTTTGTTTTGGTTTATTGTAACTGATCGCTGTAGTTTTTTAAGTTAATTTGTCTTTGATTTTCAAATACTGAAAGCACTCACTGTTGATCATGGCATGTTTGTTAACATCCACAGCTATTAAGTTCTTTTACCCACAATGTTGCTCTTTCAAAGCTCTACACATGGAATCATAAAGGTCTTTATTATAGCCCAGGATGTAGTTGTATGACTGACAGGGAAACAGAAAACCTGTACCTAAAGAGAAACTTAAGTTTTTGGAAGGATTGCCAAATATCAACAAGCAGCTGTAAACAAAACTGTGAGCACTGTCTTCTTTTCCTAATAGGCTTATGTGTCCAAAGAGTGTAATAATCAAAGGAGCCATATTAGGCGATGTTGTTTTGTGTATATTTTACTTATTAGTTTTAAATTTAGAGCCCAGCTCATGATGTTCACTTAGGAGTAAAGGCAGTAGCCATGTTTGTGATAGAGGGGCTTGTTCTGAATCTGTTTAATAAATTCTTTGTGATACAGTCAGGGTTTGGAGGAGCTTATTTCTACTTATGTTGATCAGCTTTAATGTACAGGTAGGCAACTTAATGTTTGATTGATGCATATTAGGTTGAACTCCAGTACATTGTTCACAAGTAGCTCCAAGTGATTGACCATTAAAGTTAACAAGTGAAAGAATGTCAGGTTAATAGTAAATAAGAACAGTCAGGTAAGCACTTCTCTAGCGGAAGCACTTTACATAATCGAATTACCAAATCTCGAATGTCATATGGTCGAGACCATATGATCGACATTTCAGTAAATCGAATATGTAAAGTTGTAAAAATTAACACTTTACTTACCTTAAAACGTCACATGCACACAGAGGCAAGGCTTCTTGTACGCTCTGTGTGTACGTAATGTTTTTATGTTTTTTGTGGTGTTGACAGGAGGTGGGAAATCTCCCATTTTGCGCTTCCGCATACAGCGCGATATGGGAGATTTCCCTTTTCCCCACTGTAGCATGACCTCGGAGTTGGTATATTTAAGTAGGGGGGGTGTGGGGGGCACATGTTCTGACTTTTTTTTTTTTGGGGGGGTTTCATTTTAGAAGTTCGAGTTTCCAAAACTCGATCTTTTGGTCTCGACCATATGAGGTTCGAGATTTTGGGAATTCGATCTTCTAAAGTGAATCCCTTCTCTAGCACCTCACTGGCAACTGGAATAAGTAATAGAAAACAAGTAAGTTCATGTTGATGGAGTAATAAAAAAATAATAAGTAAAAAATAAATGCAGCAACAATAGCTGCATATCGCAACAATGTACAGCAACACGGTACCCACAGTAGAAGTACAAGAACAAAGTTCCCTCTCTTCCACTGCAATCATTAAATTGTCCATGGTTACAGTGAATGGCAAAATAAAAAAGCTGTGCAGAATTCAAATAACTGATTACAGTTTCTAACGTTTGCTACTGACACCATTAAACTAGCAAGCAGAAGGCTACCAACAGCTTTGAAAGTATTTGTGTAGTATGTGCTCTCTGATGCCACCTTGTTGCCATTTTATATTTTAATATTGATGTTCTTGTGGTTGGTTTCTTCATCGGTCACTGACAAGGATGTTTGACTGCTTGTGCACAGTGTACTGCAGCTTGACCTACAATGCTTCAATTAAAAGTTAGCAACCCGCACAGGTAATCAGTATACCGTTCACTAGATGTTTTTGTGTAGACCACTGTTACAACCATAACCTTAGAGGACCATGCCACAGGCTGAGGTTCAATGTCTGGCTAGATTTTTTGAGGTGAGCACATCCACCCTCTCAGCCAGGGTGACATCACCTCTCACCTTGGACATTCTCATGTACTTGGTAGAAAGGTGGCATCTGTCCAGCAATCTTCACTTCTTTTTTGCTGTGTTTGCTGAATGCACAGTGAACCATTTGCCAGTGAAAGAGTATATACTAGCTTCAAAGCCATGACTGTACCCAATTGGTGATCCCTCAGTTCTGTTTTGTCTTCACAGAAGTTTTGCCTGCTTCTTTTATATGTGTTTAAATTTGCAGATAGCTTTGTGGTGACTGCCCTATAATAAAGTGGAGATTATAACTGACAATGCATGGAGGTGCAAATGTGCTTTCAAATGTCAGATATCAAATTTCATTTAAAGATGGTGATGAGAAGTGCATATGTTGCTTAGGTTTAGATCATGATGACAGGTTATGTGATATTTGTTAGGAGGTTCAGACCTAAGAACTTTAGAGCAAGAGACAAAGTTGTCCTAGCTGATCTGGACATGCACCCATCATAGAAAACCCACCATGTCATTGGATTTGACTAGTCATTCAGATGTCACTGTGGATGATTGAATTCTAATCCTTTTCAGACACCAGCTTTCTGGGGACGTGATCCAGGTTATTCAGGGGGCCACTAGACTAGCAGGTCTTATATCTCCAAATGCAAAAGATTTTCTGCCTGTTGTCATAAAAAGAATGAGAATCCCATCTAAACAGGGATTCCTATCATTCTTCCTACTTGTGCAAGCTCTTAAAAGCTGGCCAAGCCTACTCTTCTATCAAGGTACATTTTTATGTTATTTCTGAATGTTTGCTGTAATCCTTCATTGCTTTATAAAATTGAGGTTAAGTGGTTTCCCAAAAGCATCTATTATTTGAATCCTCATAGGAGGACTATTCCCTCTCCCTGAGATCTCAACTTTGTCTTGTAAAATTTTTCTGAGCCTCCTTTTGAGATAGCAGCTTCGGCAACTCTGAAGTTCTCTTTTTGGAAAACTATTTTGCTAGTAGCCCTTACTTCTGCCAGAAGAGTTTCTGAGCTTCAAGGTCTTATGGCCTCACCTGCTTACCTTATTTTCCATAAGAATAGAGTGTCTCTTAGGGTTAACCCTTCCTTCATGCCCAAAGTGGTTAATGAGTTGTCTCTCAAGTTATTAATTTACCTAATTTCTTTGCTACTCCTCAGAACACAAGACATTAGGAAGACTGACCAACTTTTTGTTTCCTTCCAGGAAGCAAGGTGAGCAACCTAATCTTCAAGCAGACTAACTAATTGGATCTCGAAATCCATTCCTTTTTATTACTGTCATAATGATAAGTCTTTATCTTCTTCTTTTAGGTCTCAGTCTACCAGAGCAGTCTCTTCTTTTTCTGGGACTGTTTGCAAGGGAATTAATTCCAGGGTATTATAGAAGCAGTGACATAGTCATCTGTTCATATCTTCACAAAATACAACAGAATAGATAATTTCTCTAGCTCTAGAACATAATTTGCTAGATTGGTGCTTTCAGGATTTGTAGACAACTCCCCCATCTCTGGTCTGTCTACCCTTTCTATTTGATAAGCTTTGGGAATCACCCATCAGTACTGGAATACTGTAACGTTGATCTAAGAAGGGTATCGTACAGTTGTGTAAGAGCTTACTTTAACAGTAGTTGCGCTAATTACTGTCACAGTATTTCATTCCATCCTCCATCCTGTTTCCCTCCACTTAGTTGACCTTATTTTGATTTTATACCTTTTCCTCAGGTGTCTCTAGGTCTCAAGGCTCAGGACAATCTGAGGATTGTATACTGATATGTCCATTTATGTACTCTTACACCAACAGACTTTGGTCATACAAATAAGCCATATAACCACATGGATTGTTTTGGCTTTGGTATGCAGGTTGGGCATCAGCTTACCTTGGTGAGATAACCCATCAGTATTGTAATAGTTCAACAGTGAAAAATAGGACAGCTACTGTTATACTAAGTTCTTGCACAATAGTTCTTTTTGACTTACAGCAAAGGAAAGCCAGAAAGAAGGAGCAACCACAAAACGTTTCTGTTAATCAGGCATAGAACATGAGTTCCTTGAGACTCTGTTGGCATTGCAGAGGTCTGCAGACACTGGTTCTGGTGAGGATCTGCCTTGTGCTTCACCAGTCTGGAGCCATTCTAAATTAATTTCCCCTTCCTGTCCTATTCTCTCCAGGGGCAGATAGTGGGATTATTTAATTTGGTTGCTTCTGCTTTTGAGATTGCAGTTAAGGAACCTGTGATGCCTGGGTCAGCCCCTGGTAGCTACATAGTCACGAAGGACTTTCACACTCACAGAATTATGATGGATTAACGTGAATAGACTATATGATTAGATGTACCAAAACTCTCTGTAGATAAGAACACTGAAAGTATTTTAAAAAAGTTTTAGGGAATATGCTGACAGGTATTATGTGCTCCTACTGAATGACTAAACAAAGTGCTTGCAGTCCAGGGTTCTATATCCTAACTTGGCAACATCTTTGGCATTTGGTTATAGACTGTTTGTGGAGGAGTATATTATGGTATGGCAGAGCATTAACCTGTAGCCCATGTAATCCTCTGTGTCATGATGACCATTACTGAAAAGAAGGAAAGAGTCTGCACCACCTAGCTGATGCCATTTGGGCCTTGAGTGGGAGGACTTGGTTTATTCCTCCAAGATTTCACCCTTCCCCCCAATATGTCGTGCTATGGGCAATATGAAGACCTTTTTTGTGTTTTCTATCAGAGGATGTCTGTTTTAGATAATCTAAATACACTGAAGTAGTAGTTTAAGGGGGGGTGTCCAAAGAGATCTCTGTGCCAAAAAGGAAATGTCCTGCTTTAGTGGGTATTGAGGAACACAAGCATCCTGTGCTATCACCTATCCTTCCCATATTGGAGGGCATCTTTGAGTCAACATCCCTAAACCTAGACCCATAACCACCTGACCTGAATATACTGGACAAAAACTACAGGGTATAGAAGGACTTGTAAGTATCTATATAAGAACCCTGAGGCCAACTCATCCTAATGCCAGTCTCCCAGGACACCACCACAAGATCCAAGATGGCTCTAAGCCTAATCATGCTCCCTTCTGATAAGGACAGCAGAGTCCTGGGCTGCTTTGAAAAGAAAGTATGTATCTCAGCCACTGTTACATTTTGAGCAATAAATTGCCAGATTCATATGATTAAATACCAAAGATTAATCCTTAAACAAGCTGAGGAGATGGTAGATAACATTCTAGATAGGAATATTAAAGACATTGTGGCAGAACTAGTCAAGACTGTTTCTAAGTGGGCAAAAATGTAGTCAGATGTGGCTATGGTGCCAAAGATGTCAGCTGCAGGTTAACAACCACTGAGTCAGTTTTGAGGTGACATATTTTGATGAGACTGTAACCCTTACCAGAGTATGTTAAGATGCAAGTGCTAGATGTAACCTTAGATTAGGACTTTCTGTTTGGACCACCATTATAAGTGGTTTTAAAACACTTAGAAAAGATGCATAGATTGCTGTGGAGTAAGTGAAATAACTTTTTCACCATTAAATTTGCAAAATATAGACAATATTACCCAACTAAGCAATTTATAGGAAGCAAATTAAAGCCCAGTAATTTAAATAAAAAAAGATTAAAAAAAAAAAGAAAAACAGACACAGTGTGGTGACAAGCAGGAGGGTGGCAGCACATTACCTGGAGGGGTGGAAAGTCACCTCCCAACTAGGAGTACTCCCATGGGAGCAATGACTATTCCCTTTCAATCCATTACTCCAGCTTCCATTTTTTTCTTTATTCCCATCTCTTAGGTGGAAGGTTGATCAACTTCAAGGAGAACTAAATCCACCTGACTTTGGACAAGTGGGATAGAAGCATTATTTCTTAGGGATACAAGTTAAAATTCAGTTTTATCCCCCCATTTATGAGATGCCCCTTACCTCCAAACCAGACCACTTTAGCCATGGAAGCTCTACAAAAGTAATTGTCTTAGGTGCAGTGGAACCAGTCCCCACCAGGAAGGAGGGAAAGGGGGTCTATTCCAAGCTTTTCCTGCTGAATAAGATGGATGGGGTGTGGAGGACAGTTCTGAACTTGCCCAGACTGAAGAAGATCCAAGATGCCAAAAACTTCATGATACTCACTTTGCATTCTCCTGCTCATATTAATTTGTCTAGGAACTCTGTTGCTCATTTTGGACATGAAGGGCATCTGTTTTCATATTCCATTCTAAAAGAATTACACACAGTTCCTAATGTTCATGGTGGCTGAGAGGCACTTTCCCTGCTGTCTGGACTATCCACTCTGCTGAGGGTATTCAGCAAATACATGGTCCCAATCTTTTCTTATGTGAGGACATGGGGGAGTCCATAACTAACCTCATATTAATGACTCTCATGTTCAGTATCTATACATACAAGATATGAACAGGATCTTGGTCTTAGTAGTGTCCATCCTGTACAACATGGGTTTTCCATCAAACTCCCATAATGAAGTCTGAAACTGGGGACATTCAAAGTCTTCTCATAAGATCAAGTCCACCAAACCAGTAAAAAATACAAAAAAAAAAAAAAAACAAAGGAATGACATTCAAAGTATTCCTGGTGGGTGAGGCTAGTTATGGAAACAGGTAAGCTGTTCCTTCCTAGAAAATCTACACTAATATTGAGGACCCCTTTTCTTGAATCTAGCTCTGAAAGTGGGGAAGTGCTGACAACACCAGGACTTATGTAAGATACCATCCTCACTTCTGATCAAGGCACATAAGAGGAAAATCCACTGGTATTTGAGAAACATTTTGCAACAGCACTACCATCCTCTTAGTCATGGGGGTGCTGCTGATCTCTTCAATAAAGAATTTTCATGGTTTGCCATAGTGATGGACATAAACCCAGAGAACCAAATTACCTTTTTGCTGGGGAGGCAGACACTAACTCCAGATGCCTTGTTCACAGTTTAGGGGGATGTGCTTTGCATAACGTAAACTGAGTAAGGCCTAATATTATACTATGCCAAACATGCATATAAACATAAATGAAACAATGGGTCTTTTGCTGTTTTTTAAGGCTTTTATGATGGTACTTAAATCAGACATATTGAAGATGGTTATAGACAACATTACAATGACGTGATATGTTAACAAGTAAGGGGACATATATTCACACCATCTCGGCAAGCTGACCATGCTGTGTGGAAAACAACCATCTAACTGGGGCTGTATGTGTAGACGAACTACTGTCAGTCATCCAGAATGGGATTGCAGACAAGCAGGCCCCCCGTTAACAGCTGTAAGAGGAAGCTGGACCTAAGGGCATTTGTGATCTCTTCCCATCACAGATTGCTTCACCTAAGAAAAAAAATGATCACGTATACATTTTTTTCCAGGTTTTTCTGTTCAAAGGCCTGGTTAGTGGATGCTTTTGGCTTACCATGGTGGGCCAATCTCTTTTATGTCTGTACTCCCTTAGCCCCGATACTAAGAAAGTTACAAAAGGTAAAGAAATACATTGTTACCATTGTTCTCTGCACTAAAAGAGATGATCTATCAGGTGCCAATTCTCAAACCTCAACACAGCACACTGAAGAAGGAGAGGAATATTGGAACAACCAAGACCATAAGGCTTCCAGGATGTTTCCTGTTAGCCTGATAGAATTCAAGGACATCTGCTGTAAAAGTTTTGGAGAGCTTGCTGGAAACCAGGAGACGTAGCACTAAGAAGTCATACGTGTTCATACTGAAGAGGTTCTCTCCATGATGTGCTTTGAATGAATTTAATCTGAAACAGTATTCTGAGACTCAAGTCCTATGATATCTAGCAGAACTTTTCTCAAAGGTAATTTAGTATTTTTCATTAAAGGTGCATCTGTCTGCTACTGCAATGTGGTTTTCCATAGAATCACCACTGACTTTGTACAACTTGCAGAAGCAGGTCTGGAAACAGATACTTTATTTGAAACTACCTAGAAGGCTGCCATCCCCTACCACTTATTTTCATGGGACTTGAACTTTGTCCTCCAAAAGGTAACACTGGTTTCCTTTGAACCTGGTACTTTGAGAATTCTTAAGACACTGTGTTAGAAAATGCAGTCTTGTCAGCCAAAAGGGTATCAGAACTGGAGGCTGCTTTATGTGAAGCCTCTTACTGAGTGTTTGATAGGGACAGCATCATCCCTAGAACCAGCCCAGCGTTTATAACAAGGGTGATCTGTTTGCTCCCACTGAACCAAACCATTCCGCTGTTTACCTTCTGTCTTAATCCACAGAATAAGGAGGGTGGTATCCAGAAAGGAGAGGGGTTATCCTACAATTTCTTGTATTTAGCAATAACTTGGGCATTACACTGTCGGAACGAAGGATGTCAGGTAGCCAACTTGTCAACTCCTTGGTTGACTGACTGCATTATTTTCTGCTAAGAATCCAGTAACAAAACTTTGGGGACAGCTAGGGTGCAATCGACCAGAGCCATGTCGACAACTAAGAATTTATCAGCTCTAGTTACTTGTGAAACAATTACAGGGACCTCAGTACACACATTTCCAACACTGCATGCAGGAAATAGTCAAATAATGAACTGACTATCAGCACTGGTATTTTGCAGACCATAATGTAACCGTCTCCCCCTTTGATTCCTTCAGAAAGTGCTGGTATTCTCCCATGGATAAAGAATACTACTACTGCAGCAGTAATCCCTATGGTGAACACAGTACAGATGTGCAACATATTCACTATAGCAGTGGATGTATGAGTCAGAGATCACCAAAGCACCTCTCCCTGGCTTCTTTCCAAAGGGATGGTGATGTCCTTCAAGGATGCATCTGCAGTCCTAACAAATGGGTTGACCTGTCGTCAGGCAGCCCTTCGGTCAGCCGGATTCCAAAGTCTGGGTCTGGCCTCGGCTGGTGTCGCACTTCACCCGACGTCATCTCTGCTGGTCTTCGGGTATAAAGGCATCAGCCGACGCCATTTTCCTCAGTCTTTCTTGCCGCGTGGCGCCCGAAGCAGAAGCTGTTCGCAAGTGCCGGTTGGTCAGATCCAGAGATTAATATTACCGAATACAACTTCGAAGACTTCTAAAAGCTAAGTACCCCGTTGGGGACTCTTTCTTGCCTCAGCCGATGTCAGAAAAAGTAAATAACTGTTTAACTTGTGGGAAACAAATACCTCATAAAGATTTCCACTCTTACTGCTTACCTTGTTTAGGCCCAGACCACGACGTAGCAGCTTGTTTAGCCTGTGCTTCCTTCAACCGACGAACGCTTAGGCGTCGGTCGGAGTTTGCTGAACAGTTTTTCAGCTCAGACTTTGCGTACATTATGCCGTCGGATCCTCCGACTACCCAAATTGTTAAGAAACGCAAAGAAAAGGACCGTCACTCGTGGACCGCGGTTTCGGCCGAAACCACGGTAAAGCAAACCGCGAGTGTCTCGGTTTCGGCCGAAACCGAGCAAACAGTTCAATCTACAGCCGAATCCATGGCTACTACCGAGGCCCCTTCTACCCTAGCTGAATCGGCCTCTGAAATTTTGCCTACTAATGTGGTTTCTCTAGAGTTATCGGACACCATCCCTTTGGATGTCTCTACCCCAGCACGTGGTGCTGCTAGGCCTCCTGCAACCATGTCTATAAAGGCCTTTGCCAGGGCTAAAGCAGCCAAAACTGCTAAATCAGTGCCTGTTAAGCCCCCCCTCTCACAGGCCCAGCTCCAGTTCACAAATGCTTACTCTGGCAGAGGATCTCATCTCTTTAATAAGGGGATCCCAATCTCACCCAGACAGGGCCTCACAACCTCCGGAAAAGAGACCTAGAGCAGAGCCCCCTGAGCCAGGCTCCTCAGATGACTCTTCTGATAACTCAGACATTACAGACCATCCAGAGGCTCCTCTTTCTACTTATGAAGATTCTGATGCTGAAGAATCTATTCCTTCTGCCTCTCCACCAGAGGAATTTTCCTTTGGGGAAACCTTACATGCCATGAGAGCAATTCCAATGGCAGGGACAAGATTTCTCAGATTCAAGAAAAGGCTTAGGACCTTTTACACTTACCACAACATAGGCCCTTAGCTATACCTCCAGTTCTTCCTGTTGTGGATGATGCATTTAATGATGTTTGCACTGCTCCTGATACTTTACCTCCAGCCCCTGCTAAGCCCGACAGGTTCTACAGGGTACCGGACACTCATCACCACTTATACAAGGCTCCTTTTGCAGATCCGGAGACTTATCTCCCAGGGGCCTAAGGCAGTAGCTTCGACCTCAGCTAAAAACCCTCTCCCTTCTGATAGGGAATCCAGGTCCTTAGAGAGATGGGGTAAAAAGTATACACCTCCGCTACTCTCTCAGCTAGAGCTTTGAACTGTCAGTTTCATATGATCCAATACCAAGAGTTTATGCTTGATCAGTTAACTAAGAAACTGTCCTCTGATGATTCCTTAGATAAGAAATATGTTCTAGAAATGGCGAATAACATTCAGCAGGTTAGTAACCATTCTTTAAAATGTGGCTATGATGCACTGGAGGCTTCATTTAGATCAGCCATGACTGGCACAGTTATAAGAAGGCATGCATGGTTGAAAGAGCAGGTCTTGCGGATCATGTTAAAGCAAAGCTATTAGATGCTCCTATGGACAAGGTCAGTCTATTTGGTTCTCCTGCCCAACAAGTAATGAAGAAAATGGAAGAGAAGGCAAAATCTGTACAAACAGTTAAAGATTTCTTACAGGTACAGCCCCCAAGGTTCAGCAGGAACTGGCCTTCCAAAAATTGGTCCTTTCCAGACTCCTCTAAAAATCAGAGAGGCAGGAATAGGCGTTCCAGAGGCAGAAATCAATCCAGAGGAGGTGCCTACAGGGGCGCCAGTGGCAGGGCAATAACCAGCCAGGCACAGATACAACCACTACCACTGCAACAGGACAATCACAGTGACTTGGCTCTAACACCGCCTACCAGGGAACAAATAGTAGCACCCTTAGGCAGAAAGTTAGCCTTATTTTCAAAAAACTGGCACTATATCACAAGAGACAACTGGATTTTGCAAACTATAGACCAAGGCTACAGGTTTCATTTCCACACCTTACCAGCAAAAAGAGGAATGCCAAACCTGCCACCAAATCAAAAGTCAGAAGCCCTAAAACAAATAGCTCAATTAACAAAGATGAGAGCTGTGGAAAGGGTACCACCTACAGAACAGGGCAAGGGATTTTACTCCAGACTCTTCCTAGTACCAAGAAAAGAGGACAGTTGGAGACCTATTCTCGACCTGTCTGCTTTAAACACATTCATCATTGTTCCAAAATTCAAAATGCTGACCCTACACCATCTTCTTCCCATGCTGGGCAAGGAGTATTGGCTGGTAACTCTAGATCTTAAGGAGGCATACCTGCACGTCCCCATACGACCAATTTGCAGAAGATACCTCAGATTTCTTGCAGGATCAGAGCATTATCAATTCTCAGCATTGCCCTTTGGCTTATCTACTGCGCCCAGAGTGTTCAAGAAATGCCTGGCATCAGTAATCGCTCATTGCAGGCTTCAGGGAATCCAAATTTATCCATACCTGGACGACTGCCTGATACAAGCGGACAACAAAAGCAAGCTGACACAAGACTTACAAAGAGTCATTTGCTTACTACAAGCCCTGGGATACACAGTCAATTTAAAAAAGTCAAAACTGATACCATCCCAGACAATAACATTCTTGGGTGCAGAATTGGACACAGTAAAACAGATGGCATTCCTAACTGCAGAAAAACAAGAACAACTTCCTCTGTACTTCTTGGCACTAGCAAAGCAGAACAAACTAACAGCAAGGAAAGTACTGCAGGCCTTGGGTTTCATGGCATCTTGCATAATCTTGGTCCCTCATGCCAGACTGCATATGAGAAAGCTACAGTGGTACCTAAAGAATTTATGGTCTCAACACAAGCACAGCTTAGAAACCGAAATACCACTAATTCCATGCCTGAAACAAGAGTTCCTATGGTGGGCTCAGACATGCCAGGCAAACCCAGGTTTGTCCTTCCACAACATTCAAGCAAGCCAAACCATCACAACGGATGCCTCGGACCTTGGTTGGGGGGCACACATGCTGGACAAGTGCATTCAAGGCTTATGGACTCCAGATCAACTACACCTGCACATAAATCAAAAAGAAATGCTGGCAGTAAAACTAGCAATCCAGAATTTCAGACCATTCCTCAAAGAGGGCCAATTGATGATAAGGACAGACAACACCACAGTCATGTGATACATCAACAAACAGGGAGGCACTCATTCATACCCCCTATGCCGAATGACTCTGGACCTGTGGAATATGGCTCTGAGCTGCAACATTCAATTACAGGCAATATTTGTACCGGGAAAAGAAAACATCCTAGCAGACATGTTAAGCAGAACTACCTCGGATGCTCACGAATGGATGCTACACCCGGACATCTTCAAAGCCATCACAAAGAAATGGGGAATGCCACAAATAGACCTATTTGCATCCCCACTCAATAACCAGCTCAACAAATTCTGCACAAGGACATACCACCCTCTTGCTTGGAAGGTGGACTCTCTATCCTTCAATTGGAAAGGCCTGACAGCATATGCATTTCCACCCCTTCCTTTGATGCACAAGGTACTACTGAAAATCAAAGAGGAACGTCCAAGGATAATTCTGATAGCTCCAAATTGGCCAAGACAACATTGGTATCCATTACTGAGGAGCATGTCCCGGGGGGTAACGTGGACTCTACCCCTGATTCCTTTGATGTTGACTCAGAGCAGCTACAACATCTTGCATCCAAACCTGAAAACTCTGCAGCTCACTGCCTGGAACATTACATAAGAGCATCCAACCCAGATTTATCCCAAAGGGTTAAAGACATTATCCTTGAGGTCCGCAGACCTTCTACTAGAAGGAACTATGCAGGAAAATGGAAAAGGTTTGTCATTTGGAGTACGGAAAGAGGGAAAGATGTGTCAAAGGTAGATATTGCCAACATCCTGGAGTATTTGGCAGAGCTCCTGCATACTGGCCTGTCCTATTCCTCCATCAAGATACATGCATCAGCTATTTCTGCAGAATACAGCCTCGATCCCCCTGTCTTCTCGCATCCTCTACTCAGGCAGTTCCTCAGAGGAATTAAGAATGTAAAACCTCCTAGGAAACCACCATTACCAGCATGGGACTTGAATTTTGTGCTAGAAAAATTGACACTCCCTCCATTCGAACCAGCAGCAACAGCAGATCTTCAACACCTATCCTGGAAAACTGCTTTCCTACTGGCAATTACTTCAGCAAGAAGGGTTTCGGAACTACAGGTTTTAATGGCAGTACAACCCTTCCTAATCTTCCATCAAGATAGAGTGTCCATGAGAACTAATCCTACATTTATGCCTAAGGTGGTATCCAGAGTGTCTCTAAACCAGGCAATCCACCTACCTACCTTCTTTCCCAATCCACAGAACAAAGGGGAAAGACTGCTGCATACCTTGGATGTACATAGACAGTTGCACTACTACCTGGACAGAACCAAGGGCAATAGAAAAACTGACCAGCTCCTAGTAGCCTATGCAACAGGAAGGGAAGGAAAAGCAATTTCCAAACAGACAATCTCCAAGTGGATAGGAAATTGCATAAGATTCTGTTACTCCTATCATGGAAAGCAAATTCCACAGAACATAAGGCCTCATTCTACAAGGGCTACAGCCACTACCACAGCCTTCTTACGAGGAGTGGCTACTAAGGACATTATTGAGGCTACTTGGACCTCCGTGCATACATTTGCCAAGCATTATAACTTACCTCTATACTCTAGATCCCGAGCAGGGTTTGCCACTGCTGTGTTGCAAGGGATCCTAACTACACCATAATTCTTATTCCTCCTCCCCTAGTTTGGCTATGGTATTCTACCCATTTGTTAGGACTGCAGATGCATCCTTGAATGACATAGTACAGTTTTGTACCTACCATAAATGTAGATGTCCGAACAGGATAGCATCTGCAGTCAGGATTACCCACCCTCCTTCCCCTCTGTGGTACTCCTAGGGTATTGCCCACCTAATAGCTAGCTGGGGGGGGATCTCTTATGGTGTATTTGTTTGTATATATGTACATACATGCATATTTTTTGTGTTTGCCTTCTACTTTTGGGAAACATTGGCATTTACCCAAAAATTTAGCTATCCAAGAGGGCTACTGGCATCTGGGGCAAGAAACACTGAGGAAAATGGCGTCGGCTGATGCTTTTATACCCGAAGATCAGCAGAGATGACGTCGGGTGAAGTGCGACACCAGCCGAGGCCAGACCCAGACTTTGGAATCCGGCCGACCGAAGGGCTGCCTGACGACAGGACAACCCATTTGTTAGGACTGCAGATGCTATCCTGTTCGGACATCTACATTTATGGTAGGTACAAAACTGTACTTTAGCTGCCCTCTTGAGGACCAGGAGTCTACTAAATTATCCTGGAACTTTATTAATGCTTTCTTTTTCTACTTGTACATCTAGCATGGGAATCTTCAAGGTCATTACAAACAGCATCGCCGGTGCTGTTTTGACCCCATAGAGATGGCACAAAAAGAACTGTGCCAAAAAGAACTGAAATATGGCACAAGCATCCCCTCCTTACATGCCGTATGTTTACCTGACATAGTAAAAGTGGAGTTGCACTTGCAGCAGACTTGTGAACATATGTCTCAATTTCTTAGTGCAAGAATTCTGGATAAAGACCCAAAATCAGGTACAAATTTTAAATATTGCATGTATAAGGTTAGAAAGTGGATATAGTAACACTTGCTTACTACTTAGTGCATTGGTGAACCCCTGTTCAAATATGCATTGATATGGTGAGTGGCTTACGCAACTGTGCTCTTTCTTTAGTGAGAAGGTGAACGCAGTGATAACTTTTTACCACACAGTTATCAGCTACATATGAAGTCCTAAATCTGGCCTGTATATAAAAGTGAAGAAACAAATGAGTGCTACCTGCATGTATCTTAGCATTTGAAGACCCCCCAGATCTCTTGAAAGAAAGGGTTGAAGAAAGCCAAGTTTTCCCATGTTTTAGACTGATAAAAAGTAATTATTTTCAAACAATCAGGCACATAAATTTATATTGTGAAGGCACAGTCTTATTAGCCAAAATGTTATCAGGTTTTTAAGAATTATGTTGCTGCCTGTAGCTGCATAAACATTTTGGCTTGTCTTGTATCTTGTGCTCATTCAGGGCTGGTCAGTAAATGTTTTGCTGAGAAAATGAACAGTCAAGCGTAACAGTTGCCAGCCTAATGTAAGTCTTCAGTGCTCATTTGTAAACATGGCTGCTGCCTGTTTTGTAGGAAGTGTCTAATGCCCCTACTTCTGAAATGTCCTATGTTATGTGTTACTGTGGAGACCAGCTAGTTTATGCATATTGTTACAGCTGATTTTAAAGCAAATATGTGTATTTTGCACAAGTGTTTTTCTTATGTAAACTATTCTTCCATTTTTGGATATAGATTTATAAATTAATGATCAGCACATGAGTCATATCACTTAAAGATCCAAAAGAATGAGCTTTTAATGAGGCGAAAAGCATTTCCCATATTTAAAACAAATATCTTTTATTTCACATAGGGCATTAATTATTACAGACAACATACTATCCAGTAGTGTTAAACTAGTTCTTAGAAAATCAGAATTTCAGAAGACAAGTGGCATTATAAAGTGAGATGAAACAGTTTTATAACCTCACAGTTAAAACTGATGCACTTGTAGTTCTTTAGACTATCAGTGTTTTATAACCTCACAGTACAAACTGATGCACTTGTAGTTCTTTAGACTATCGGTGTTTTATAACCTCACAGTACAAACTGATGCACTTGTAGTTCTTTAGACTATCGGTCAAATCCAGAATAGTCAGTCACTCTGCTTCCTTAGCAGGAAAGCCCTTTCCTATTTTGGAAGCAAACTTGTAGTCATTTTCAGGCTTAGCAAAAATCCAGATTTTCATTGTATCTTCAGCTCAGAGCCTAGAGGGAAGCAAAACACCATATAAAACCCCTAATGACCAAATCCTAGCATCAGCATCACCCAATGTTTTCCCATTGAAATCCCTAATGACCAAATCCTGGCATCAGCATCACCCAATGCTTTTCCCATTGAAATCCCTAATAACCAAATCCTGGCATCAGCATCACCCGATGCTTTTCCCATCTAAATCTATAATGACCAAATCCTGTCATTATCATCACCAGATGATTTTTCCCATTGAAATCCCTAATGACCAAATCCTGGCATCAGCATCACTCAATGATTTTCCCATCTAAATCCCTAATGACCAAATCCTGTCATCAGCATCACCAGATGATTTTCCCATTGAAATCCCCATTGACCAAATCCTGGCATCAGCATCCCCTGAGCATCCCCTGATGTTTTTCCCCATCTAATCCCTAATGACCAAATCCTGACATCAGCATCACCAGATGTTTTTCCTGTTGAAATCTCTAATGACTAAATCCTGGCATCAGCATCACCCAATGCTTTTCCCGCTGCCTGATAGAAAATGACGGCTTGAGGAAAAACTGGATGAATGTCGTGGACTGTATCTTGCTTTGCATTCCTCAGAACTGAGAGAAACTGATTTAGACAGATTCCAAGACCGGCTCAGCCACTTGGCTGTATTCAGTATTTAGTTCTACTGACTGTGATTATGATATAAGGTTTGCATACATCTTCAGAAAAATTCATGAGCCTTACTACATCTATTAACCAAAATTTAAAATAGGAAGCACATTATCATCTTATAACCCTTTGGCATATCATTGATTTGGACCAGTCTTGGACTAGTCAGAGCACAATGACTGCTGTCTGGTTACTAACAGATGTAATGCCAACAAGGTAGTCTCATTGGGGAACTAATCATACACCTTACTAAAGCCTTTGAGTTGGCTGACCAGTCACTTACATTAAACTATACAATTCACTTTGTTATAGGTCCAGGTGCCACATCCTGATTTCAAGACTTTCTTTGCAGCCATCTTTTTAGGTTTAAGATTAGATTTTCTTTCCCCTCAGTTGCCCCTTACTAAAAGGTGTCCCTTGTGGTTCCATTTTTTGCCCCGTCTCTTCTCCGTCTTCATAAACAATCTGCCCAGTGATTTGAGCAACCTGTGACTTATTTTATATGCTGATGATATATGACATTCATATCAGGCTCTTCCTGTCATCACTGCGCTTTCAGCTAAAAGAGGATCTCCACACATTTACTTCTTGATTTAACAACAGTAAACTACTCTTAAATGCCTCATAAAGTAAGGCCACACCCTTTGGAACAAGACAGAAGACTTTCCAAAGCACCATGCTCTTGGTATATAGTTGGCCTTAACAACGAACCAATATAAGCAACTGCCTCTTTTGAATATATAGGCATCTGGCTAGACCAGTCCCTGAATTTTCAACTAGACATTCCTAAAAACAGGAACAAAGTTGACCACTTACATCCACAAAACAACAGCCAGCAAAAGTACAAAGTATTAATATATCTTAGCGCCTTGGCAAAGCCTTCAAATAGTACATAAAACCATCAGTTAGCCCCCATTTAAATACAAAATTATTAAGATCAATTAATATTCAAACAAGCAGCCTCCAATTACATTCAAGATTAAGCCCTAAAGGGGACAGAGTGTTAAAATTTCTATCTTTATCTGCGGCTCAAGATCTGGATAAACTGCATAAAGACTTCCAGAGGGGAGAAAGAACAGTGATGGATAATGTGAATGAACGAAAACGGGATCATTTTCAACCAGACGCGAGCCATGGAAGGGATTATACGAGGCAGTACAAGAAGTCTAAATGGTACTGATTTTGTGGACTCTAATGTGGTGAATATGTCAAACTATGTTTTATCTAAATGTCAAGAGAAAGTGCTTAATTATGGATTAAAATTTATTCCAACTGTAATGCCCCGCTTACATGTATTAAAATGTGAAGTGTTTAGATTAAGCCGAAAACTGCACTTGTTACATTATTTTATTGTGAATAATACAGAAGTGAATGAGGGGACAGAGTGTAATAATTCTGATAGTAGTTTGGAGTATAGATTTTGCTCTTGCAATACTAGTTTTTTGTACGAAATGCAGGAAAATGATGATTTTAATGCATATAGTTTATTTAATACTGAAGATATTGTTTTCAAAAGTGATTTCGTTCCACCATATAGACATGATAGCATCAAACAGTTTTCGCAAATGCTTAATTATGCTGTGGAAATTTAATGCATTTATGAGTAATAATAATAATAAGGTGTATAACCTTTCATTGCAGGAATGGGAAGAACTACAGATGCTGGCAAAAAATAAAAATATAATTATTAAACCTGTAGATAAGGGGGGGGAATTGTTCTAATGAATGTGCAACAGTATTTTACCATGTGTATGTCCCACTTGGATAATAGGGATGTTTATAAAAGTAGTAGTATGACTCTATATAGACAGGCAATAGGTGATTTTGAAGTTCTTATACAAAAAGGTTACAAACTAGGATATTTCTCTAAGAATGATTTGGATAAGAAATTTGGTTGTGATAATAGTGAATTGGCTGTATTTTACTGCCTTTCAAAAATCCATAAAGACATCATAAATCCTCCAGGCAGGCCAATTGTTTCTGCACAAAAATATTTTACTAAGAATGTTGGTCTACTGTTACATAAAGTGTTATTTCCTTATGTAGAAAAATTACCTTAATATATTAGAGATAGTATGGACTTTTTAGAAAAATTGTCTGATTTTGAATGATCTAGTGATATGTATTTTGTAGTAGTAGATGCCTGTAGTTTGTACACAAATATTAGACATGATCTTGGTATTGAAGCAGTTAAGTACTTTATAGGAGATAGTCCAAAAAATAACTATATATTGGAATTATTAAAATTTTGTTTAGAAAATAATTATTTTACATTTAATAAGATTTTTCACCAGCTCCAAGGTACTGCCATGGGGGTATCTTTCACCCCCATGTATGCTAACCTGGTAATCGGATTATATGAAATAGAATACTTATACCATGGTGAGTTTTTTAAAGAGTCTGTAGTTAAGTACTACAGATTCATAGATGATCTCATATTTGTGTGTAAGGGGGTTCTACAAATGTCAAAATGTTTGTGGAATGGTTACAGAAAAGTAGATTTGGTTTTGGTTTTAATGGTTTGCAAATGGGGACAAGAGGTACATTTTGGACATTACATTGAGTATTAATAGTAATAAATTACTTACATCAATACATCGAAAATTTGAGGATGGAGGAAGAATTTTATATGGCACTAGTTGCCATCCACCTCACTCTCTTTCATTGTTACCTTACAATGAATGTCTTAGATTAAAGAGATTATGTAATAATGAAACTGATTTCTATAGGGAAATTAATAGGATGTATTGTATGTTTGTAATGAGGGGTTATGATAAAGAAGTTGTACAAACTGCTATTAAGAAAATTATTGAAGGTATGGATGAAAATGATATTCGACGTGAAACACACTATAATAATGCAGTGTATAATAAAGAGAGGGAAATAAATAATAAACGCAAAATATATTTTGTTTCTACATATGGAACATTTAGTTCCATATTTGTAAATTTAGTTAAGTATTATTGGCAATATCTGTTTAACTGCAATGATATAGGCAGTATTTTAAGTCCATTCTTAGGTATATCATACAAGAGAGGAAGAAATCTTAGAGATATCCTGGTACATAATCACTTTGTAATGCCTGTCTTAAATATTATGGGAAATATGAAGGCACCAATGGGTACTTACTCCTGTGGTCACTGCAATGTTTGTGCTTATACTGTTAGAACATTTAACTTTATAAATGGACATGCATTTTTTCCATTGGAAATGTTTAATTGTGAAACAGAGGGTGTTATTTATGCCCTACAATGTTCTTGTAATCTGGTATATAGTGGGGAAACCAAGAGGAAATTTAAACACGGAATGTAGGAACATGTTAGGAATGTTAAAAATAAAAAAGTGGACAGCCCGGTGGTTAAACACTTTTTAGAATGCCATGATTCCAACCCAGGTGATTTAAAGGTTACTCTTTTAGAAAAAGTACATAGAGGTTTTTGTTCAGATGGCTTGTATAAAAAGAAACTAATGCATAAAGTATTTGCATCTTAAAATTTAACACTCTGTCCCCTTTAGGGCTTAATCTTGAATGTAATTGGAGGCTGTTTGTTTGAATTTTAATTGATTAATTGATCTTAATAATTTTGTATTTAAATGGGGGCTAACTGATGGTTTTATGTACTCTTTGAAGGCTTTGCCGAGGTGCTAAGATATATTAAAACTTTGTACTTTTGCTGGCTGTTGTTTTGTGGATTGAAGTTTTATTTCTTTGTGGTTGCTGATTCTAAAGTTGACCACTTAGTTTTCTGGACAAGTAAAAAAATACACTAATGTTCTGTCCTTTGCAACAAGAGCAGCAACTGGTACAGGAAATCTGTTTTCCCAATTGAAATGCATTATGCCTTTAATAACAGCAGCCTCAGACAAAAATATGGAAGCATTATAAGCAATCAGCAACAAAGTATGCCATTTCGTAATCCTTTCTCAACAATGTGAACAGCTAATGGCTGCCAGTAAAAGAAGTTATTAGATGTACAGTGAAACCCCCACTGCACAACCTTAGAGGTCAAACACATTTAGGTCCAAAACTGCAAACACCTAGACCAATCCTGCACTGCAGTGACACAGCTTTTCAGCTGTGGTACCTAACTATGGGAATCTCTACCTGCAAACCTATCTCAGCTGAATTTCCATCTTTTCTAATAAGCTCAGTGCAAATGCTCTACTACAGGGTATGCTACTTAAGCTATGGCCACCCTGAGCCCTCCCGACCTGCGACATTACTTTAGCTATTTCTTAGGTTCATAGGTACATAGGAGGTTACTAGGCTAATGGCCCTAGGGCCTTTGTAAGCCTAGCCATGCAATACCCTTGTTCCCTAGTTGACCATGGTTAGATGGTCATTGTTAGCAGAATTAATCAATAATTAGCACCAAAGGCCCCTGTTCCTGAGAGGCATAAGTACCATCCCTGGGGTGAATTTATGGTCTCCCATCGAATTGTCATAGTTGTACTTAAACAGGGTCATTGAGGAGCTCTGTTTCATGTGAAGTGGGAGTCTATTCCAGAGAAGCGGCAATTTCTGTGAGACATCTCTGTCTCTCCAACATGTTTATGTCACAGGCTAGGATGAAATCCCTAGAGTGAATGACTCTTGTCGCATTTGATTTGCAGACCTGCAACCTTTTCATTAGGGCAGACTCAGAAATTGCTCTGTAGACCAAGCACTGGTAGCCTCTCAGCAGCGTGTAGGATGCAGAGTACAGAGACAGAGCCTTCAGTCTTTCTGGGAGACATCTCTGTTTCTCCAACATGTTTATGTCACAGGCTAGGTTGAGATCCCTGGAGTGAGTGACTCTTGTCACATATGATTTGTGGACCTGCAACCTTTTCATTAGGGCAGACTCAGAAATTGCTCTGTAGTCCCGGCACTGGTCGCCTCTCAGCAGCCTGTAGGATGCAGAGTACAGAGACAGAGCCTTCAGTCTTTCCATGTAGGTCATGTTTTGGAGGCCCTGAATTTTTATGGTTAGAAACCTCTGTGGTCTTTCCAGTTGCTGCAGGCGTCTAGTGAGGTACATGCAAAAAGGGAGTATTGTACTCAATTAGTGGTCTGATGAGGGTCGAGTATAGAGTAGTTATAACATCCTTGGTCTTGGATGCAATGCCCTTACTTATGAGATGTGCAATGTAGAAAGCTTTCCTTACCACTGTGGACACATGTTGATTGAAATTGAGATTGCTATCAACCTGTATTCCCTAGTCTCTCACCACTGTGTTTGAGCTTGGGGGGGGGGGTGCTATCTATAATGCAATTTGCAGTGGCTGCTTCTTTGACAAAGGGGATAATGACACACTTTTTTGCATTTATTTTTAGTCCATAGCTCTGGCACCAATGATTAGTATGAGTAGCCGCTTTTGTAATATGTTAATATCATTAGAGGACTCAATGATTTCACCTAGTTTGCAGCCATCTGTGAACTTGGTAAGCCACAGGCCTTTTGCTTTTGCCTAGACATCTCAAAAGTTGATTCCAAATAGTAGAGGGCCCAGCACAGATCCCTGTGGTACACTACTGTTAACTGGTCTACTGATGGAGGTAGAATCCCCAATTTGACAGTATGCGTTCTGTCGGTAAGCAATTTTGCTACCCATCTAGTGATGTCTGGGTTAATCACCACTTGGGAGAGTTTCTCTATGACACCTCAGTAAGAGATTGGGTGAAAGCCTTGGGTAAGTCATGACAGGTGGTATGTATTGCTTTGCCCTTATCCAGGGTTTGGTAACATTTTTGAAGAAGTCCACCAGGTTTAATAAGCAAGACCTGCCCTTAACGAAGCCAAACTGTGCCAGGTCAAGAGTTTGGAGGCCACATTTGTCCTTGTTGATAAGGTCCATGATGATTGCGGATAAGGTTGGTTAAGCTTATGGATCTATAGTTCCCAGGGTTGGTTGATGGACCCCCTTTGAGTAAGGGGATTACAGTGCTTAGGCTATGGTCGAAGAGGGTGCCAAGTGGTTCCATTAGGTCTTGTTTTAGATTGTTCCAGTGGTGGTGCTGCGGTAGCGTTGTCGCCTCACAGTAAGACACTGTCCGGTTTGATCCTCAGCTAAAGCGTCTTCTGCATGGAGACATGCGTGAATGGGCATACCTTCGTTGAAGGTTGTGTGTCAGAGCTGGTAACTCAGCACGTAAAAATCAACTACCAATCATTAGTGGACCGGAGTTCTGCTGTGGTGACCCCTAACTGGAAAAAGCCGAAAGACACAAACAAATAAAGTAAGCAACCTAAGATGTTGCCTGGTCCCATGGAGGCCATGTTTTTGGCCTTGGACAGGGTGGATATGACCTACTCTTTGGAGATGCTAGGTAGTAGACTAGTGACAGGGATGCTTTGGTGTATGTCTGGTGGGTATAGGGCAGTGAAATTTGCACCAAATCTGTCCAACAGCAGATTGGTAGTTTCTTCAGGTTCAGTGTGAGTGGTACAGTCCACAGTCAGTTTGGTACATAGCTAGGCATTCCCTTTAAAATTTCGGACATAGCTAAAGAAAGTCTTATGATTGTCTTTAGCTAGAGATGCTAATTTAGCCTTGTAATTAGCTTGAGAGGATTTTTCAAGATATCTGATTTGCATGTTCAAGCTGTGGAGGGTATTATTATTTTGCTGAGTAAGTTCTTTCTTGCTCTTGAATAACAGTTTCATCCTTTTGTTGTATAACCGATTTATACTTCTGGTCCAGCAGGGTGGCCTTTTTCTTCGGGAGGACCTGGTTTTGATCCTGACAGGTACATCTGAGTCTATACAGTTGTTTAAATGTCTATACACGGCATTTGTGTACTCCTCAGCATAGGAAACATTGTTAGCTCTTTTAGCAGGGGGTTTGAAACTTTTTATACCTTCACTTGGTAGGCTAAAGTTTGCTTTTGAGAAATGTTTCCATTATTTTTTTGCACCTGTGGGGGTATCTTGTCTGATCTTTACTTCAAATGAGACAGATTTATGGTCTGACCTTACCAGGGAGGGCAACACACAGGGGGTAGTGCAGTGACCGCCCCCCATGTTGGTGAATGCCAGGTCCAGGGCATTCGAGCCCCTTTTAGGGGTGCAGACTAACTGTGCAACAGCATTTGAATTAAAAAAGTCCAGGAACCTCAGGGCGATCACATTTCTTCTTGTGTACATTGTCCAGTCTTTGGAAGAATAGTTGAAATTTCCCATGACCAAAGTGTTTGGATGTACGAAGTGATTCAACAAGTCGAGGTAGTTGGTGTGTTTCTCTTGGTTCATGGTGGGGGACCTATAGATAGAGATGATGTGTTAGGTTGTTTTACCTATATTTATTTGTACCTGGAGTAGCTCCAGAGAGTCATACTGTTTAACCAGTCTTGAGGTGTATTTGGATTTAATGAAGATGGATAAACCTCCATCTTTGGTTCTTTCATGGTTGTTTTCAGGTCTGAACATGTAGAAGGCACTTCCTTTGACCTTGAACAAAGTCTCAGTGACTGCACGGACATCATCATCTTCCAAGATGAGGAGTGCTTCCAAGGAGTGCAGTTTTCTGGTTAGACTCCTAGCATTAAGCAGGATAACCTTGAGCTTGTCTCGAGGGGATTTCTTTATGTCGGGAATTTTGTTGTTTTGACATTGCCTAAAAAAAGGCACTATGGGGGAGGCAAGAGTCTTTGCCAGTATCGAAAAGCCTTGAGGAGACAGGTGAAGACCATCTTTGGCAAAGCAGCATGGTCTATCAACAATGTCTTCCCAGGCTGACAGATACTGGATCCCCCTAGACTGACACCAAAAGCTAAACCAATTGTTGTAGTCAATCATTTTTTTTCTATATTGTTGCATCATCCTGGGTTAAGGTAAAATGCTACTAAGTGCAAGGGACATAGCTGCCTGGGACACATAATCTGAGAGTTCAGTCATGTCTCTTCATGTTACAGAGGGGTACATCTCAAGTCGTTCACTCCAACATGTACTATGACAGAGACATAATGGTAATTGTTGAATGACTTGAGTGAGTGCGTGATTTGATAGATCCTGCTACCTGACAGGCAGCTAACTATGACTTTCTTCTTATCCAGCCTGGTGAGTGGGACTTCTGTGTGTCTCACTGTGGAATTGCCTATGATCAGGACATTAGGGTTTGAGGTGTTTTGCTTTAACGGCTTATTTATTAAGACACTTGTATGTGTGTTGCTCTGTGTTGTTGGATGTGTTTGTGTTCCAGGATGTGTGACTTGTTTACTCTGGGGAGGTGTCTGATCCTTTGGTAAGTTCTTAGCGAGTACCTCCATGTATGTGGGTCTGTGTGAATTGACCTTGTCTTGTGTGAGAGGAGAGGTGTGTGTGCTGGGGTGCTGGGACAAGTGTGTGTGGTGGGAGATGTGTGTGTGAGACTAGAGGTGTGTGTGGTGGGAGGAGAGGTGTGTGTGAGAGGACAAGTGTGTGTGCTGGGAGAAGTGTGTGTGAGAGGAGAGGTGTGCTAGGGTCCTAGAAGAGGTGTGTGTGCTGATCTCATCTGCTATGCGTACCATTCCCAATCCCCTTTTTATAGTTCCATTTTACTTTATAAATATGTTATTATTCCCGTCAGTGTAAATTATTTTTGTGTACTTGTAATTATTGTTCACTACTTATTGCTTGAACCTCTTTTTATTTATTTATCCTTCAGGATGAGCCTGCAGTTTGTCCATATGAGTCAGTGTTCTACCTTGGTAAACAAAAAAAAAAAAAGAAAGAATAAAAGTAAGAAAAAAACGCAATAAAGAAATGATGGTCCTGGATGGAAAGCTTGTCTTCTCAGTGTGCATTACATTATTTTCGTTCATCTGGGAAGGCATGGAGAGTTGATATCTGCTGAAAAATGTATTCGATATATGAGATGTAGTAGTTACTTTTTTCCATATATCAGATGTCCTAGTTATTGTCCTGTAAACATCTTGCTCACTGTAGTAGATTAGCAGACTTGAGTGGCCCTCTGCTGAGGGTTCTATTGAATCACTACACCTGAAGACACTCTACTCCCTTATGGCATTATAATGAGTTAATAAATCCAGTCCAACGTGGAACAGATCCTTGATTCAGATAAATTAGGCAAGGGGAAAATTATAAGTTCTGAACAAATGCAGCCCATACTCCTTCATGCTTTAGTTATCTTGTATTTTTGTAGAACATCATTTTGCTTATTTGTTTTTGTGTTAATGATGTATGTAAAATTGTTTGAATGCAAAAAGTCAAAAAAATGTTTAACATCAGGATCTAGGCACGTAACATCAGGGGGTATATTTACTTAAGAACAATATACCTGATTAAGGTGAGAGACAAAAAAATATAAGAAACGGAAGAGAGGTTGAACTACAACTTTGAAAACTGAAATAAATGAGCTGGACAAACAGATTAAGCATAGTGTTAGACAAGATCAAGAAAATTTATATAAAGATATTGAGCATAATAGGAAACCTTATAGATACATAAGATTTGGAAGGAGTGAAGATACACAAATTGATAAACTGTGTGCAGATTCTAAAATTCATTCTCAGACACAACAGATTATAGATATTTTTACAAAATCTTATGCAAAACAGTTTGGCTCCACAAAAGGGGTGGTAAGTTGTCCTAGTGACATCCAGGTAACCCCAGATACTGGAATCAAATTAGATTGTATTGAAAAAAAACTGTGCAAACTGGATCCAAACAAAGCACAGGGAGGAGACAGAATAAGTAACAATGACCTGAGAACACTTAAGCAAGAACTTACACTGCCATTACATCTATTATTCACTAGGTCATATAAATATGGGGAGATTCCTCAAGTTTGGAGATATGCACTTATTAAACCTGTCTTTAAGGGAAAGGGGAGTAGGACAAACCCAGAATCATACAGACCCTTAAGTCTACGTTCATGTTGTGGAAAAATAATGGAGAAGGTAAAATTGGATGTTATTTTCAGAACTGGATAGGTTGGGACTTGAAACCATATATAGGTTCATATGTAGGTACTAGGCTATCTGTCCAAAGGCATCTATAAGCCTAGCCAGAATGTGTTGGCTTTGGCCACCCCCTCAGATTAGTTCCCTGTGCCTCTGTCCAGCAGAGCGACTGAAGTGATCCCCGGGATAAACTTTCTGTTTCCCATCCACTCGTCAAGGTTTCTCTTGAAGAGTGTTAGTGAGGAGCTCTGCCTAATGTAGATTGGAATCTTGTTCCAAAGCATGGAAAGTCTCTGGGACAGGAATCTATTCCTCCAGCACGTCCTATTTATTGTTGTGGTGAGGTTTAGATCCCTAGAGCGTGTGGCTCGAGTGGATATGGTTTTCTTTAGGTGGAGCATGTCCATAAATTCTGGGTTGGACATGGCCTTGTATGTCAGGCAGAGATCACCTCTGAGTAGGTGGTATGCAACCAAGTACAGCTGGAGTTTCTTATGTCGAGCTGCATAGCGCATCAGTTTCAGGCCAGTGATCCTCTTGGTGAGGTACTTCTGTGGTCTTTCCAGGTGTTGCAGGTGTTGCAGGTGTCTTGTAAGGTACATCCAAATGGGGTGTTGTACTCTATGATGGGTCTGATGAGTGATGAGTAGAGGAGCACAATGACCTCTTTTGATCTGGATGTGAACCCTTTTGTGATTAGGTGGACCACATAGAAGGATTTTCTAACTACTTTGGCAATGTGATTATCAAAGGAGAGATTAATATCTACTTGGGTCCCCAGATCCCTTATTGCATCTTCCGTATTTAGGGGACTACCACCTATGTGGCAGCTTGTGGGTACTTTGTTTTTTCCAAAGGGGATGACTATGGACTTTTTGGCATTTAGCTTGAGGCCATGATTTTGACACCAGGTATCCATCTCAGTGAGACTCATTTGGAGGATGTCTGCGTCAGCCGGAGAGTCAATTATAGCCCCTAGTTTGCAGTCATCTACAAACTTAGTCAGCCATAGTCCTCCTGTGCTTGCCTGTACCTCTGAGAAGTATATGCCGAACAGGAAGGGTCCTTGGACTGAGCCTGGGGAATGCCACTTGTAACTTGTTTAGATTCGGACCTAGCTCCTGCAACTCTCACCATGTGGGTTCTGTCCTTGAGCCAGTTGGCAACCAGTCTGGTGACACAAGAGTTTATGTTCAGACTGGTGAGCTTGTCTATAATACCAGAATGGGGAATGGTGTCAAAGGCCTTTGCGAGGTCTAAATAGGCTGTGTGTATCACCTTTCCCTTGTTTATAGGCTTGGTAACTGTCTCAAAGAAGTCCACAATGTTTAGGAGGCATGATCTGCCATTAACAAAGTCGAACTGGGTAGGATCCAGTGTTTGGAGGTTCCCATTGTCTCTGTTAATGAGTTCCATGGTGATGCGCTCCATAGCCTTGCAGACCAAGCTAGTTAGGCTTATAGGGCGGTAGTTCCCGAGGTCTGTTGTGGCTCCACCTTTGTGGAGCGGAATAACCGTTGCTGTGTGCCACTCTATAGGTACATAGCCTGTGGAGAGGCTGAGTTTGAACAGTGTGTTTAGGTGAGGGATTAGTTCATCTTTGAGCTCATGTAGGATGTAACCTGGGAAACTGTCTGGTCCCATTGATGCTGTGTTTTTGGCTTTGGAGAGGGCTGTTTTAACCTGAGTGTCTGTGATTTCAGGGGCTCTACATTCTTCTGGTATGGTTATGGGCCCTTTTGGGGGTGAGAGGGGGGGGGTGAAGTTTGCACTGAACCTGTCTGCCAGGATGTTGGTGATATTGGTTGGTTCAGTGTATTTTCTGCCATTCTGCTCTAACTCCGAGCAGATCTGAGCATTGCCACTTAGATTCTTGACATAGCTAAAGAATGCCTTGTGGTTATCTTTGGAGTCCTTGGCAAGTTTTCTTTTGAAGCTAGCCTTGGATGATTTTATGAGGGCTCATACTTTCTTGCTGATATTGATCAGGGATGTCTTCCCTTCTTGGGATTTTGCTCTTTTCTGTACTAGTTTCTTCCTTCTGTTGTATAGCTTGTTTATGGCAGGGGTCCACCAGACTGGTTTCCTTTTCTTGGAGGAGTGAGTCTTGGTTTTGCTTGGGATAGCACGATCCATGCATTCTTGTAGGTGCCTGTAGAATGCATTAGTAAAGGATTTTGCAGCTTGGACAGCTTTATCCTTTAGCATGGGGGCTTTGAAACTTTCCACCTCGGTCTTAAGTAACGTGAAGTTTGCTTCTGAAAAGTTTTTCACGGTGGTTTCCTTGACCAGGGGTAGGGGGCAGAATGTGGATATCCAGAGTGATTTGTTTATGGTCAGATCTAACCAGTGAGGGGTTGACCTCTGGTGTGGAACACTGGTCACCCATGTTGGTGATGACCAGGTCCAATATGTTGTCAGGTCTGGTGGGAGTGTTGACCAGTTGATCCAGGGCATTTGAGTTTATAAATTCTGGGAAATATTGGGCAAAGGAGTTAGTACTTGAGTAGTTCTCCCAGTTAATGTTTGGGTAATTGAAATCACCCAATATTAGGGAGTTTGGTAGGACCTTTATGTTTCTCAGTGTTTCCAGAAACGTGGAATGGGGGTCCTGGGACATGGTGGGTGATCTGTAGCAACCTACAATTTAAATTGCAGTTTTGCCCATTGTTAGTTGCACATGGATGATCTCTAAAGCATCATGCTGTGCCACTAACCTGGAGGTGTGGGTAACCTTGATGAATATGGATACGCCCCAACCTTTTGTATTTCGGTCCGAGTTCTGTGGCCAAAATGTATGGTATGAGTTGTAGCCTGGTAGGGCTGGGGTGCTCTCTAGAGCCTTAAGTCAGGTTTCTGTTACTGGACATATATTGATTTTCTCCATACTGAGGAGTGCCTCGAGTGCATGCATTTTGAGGTTTAGACTTCTAGCACTGAGTAGCATCACCCTCAGTTTTTTGTTACTTGTGCTATTTATGGTGGTGGGTTTGTCTTTTGAGCCTTGCCTAAAAAAGGTGCTATGGGGGGTGACAAGAGCCTTGGCCAGTGTTTGAAAGCCTAAGGGTGACAGGTGCAAGCCATTTCTAGCGAAGCAGCATGGCTTGTCGAGCATGTCATCCCAGGTGGACTGACACTGGATCCCCTTTGAATGACACCAGAAACTTAGCCAGTTGTTGAAATTGATATTTTTTTCTTTATACCGTGGTATTGTTCTTGGTAAGGGCAGGATGCTACTCAGGGTCAGGGTCATACTGCCCTGGGCTACATGATCAGAGAGCTCTTCCATGTCTCTTTTCATATAGTCCAGGGAGGTACGGCTCAGGTCATTCACACCAACATGGACAATGACAGAGTCGTATTTGTACTTGTTCTGGAGTGACTTGAGTGCTTGTGTTATGTGGCAGATCCTGGCACCCGACAGGCAGCTAACAGTAACCTTCTCCTTGTTCAGCCTAGTGAGTGGAACGTCAGTGTGCCTGACTATAGAGTCACCTATTACTAGTGTGTTGGGTATGTTATTTTGCCTTAAGGACTGTGACTGTGTGGCACACTGGTTTTGTGAAGTATGTATTTCATGGTTGGTGTTAGAGGGGGTGGAGGTTGCTTGGATGTCTGCTTTGGAGGTCTCTGTTGCTTTTGAAGATTTTTTTTTAGAGCCTCAGAGTATGTTTTCATGTATTTTTGTGTGTTTTTTGCTGGTGTTGGTTTGATGGGTCTATGTCAGACTGGTGGTGTGATGGCGGTATTTCCCTTCTCCTCTTGACTGTCTGATCCAGTCTTGGGTTGAGAGAGCTTAGCCTCCAGTTTGGCTGTATAATTGTATCTCTCGCATGTATTAGTGTTTGGTGGTAGGCGGAGAGGGTTGTCTGTGTACATGAGGCAGTTGTAACATTGCCTCAAAATGCCCAGATTCACCAGTTGGACTAGAGACTACACCTGAAACTGCCCTTTGGACATACCTGGATAGGTACAGTGAACTGTTTTACTGATTGGCTGGTAAGGTTGAATAGAAAGCCTTGTCCTTCTTTACAGTAAAAGGGGGTGTAGTGCTAGGGTTTATAAGTGCTTGCTATGAATTTTGAGCAAGTGCTGGGCTGAGAAATGAATGGTTTTGAGTGCTTAATTTGAAAGTTTGTCTAGTTCCAAGGTTCAAAATCAAAGAGAAGACTTTTTGGAGCTGGGAATAGTTTACACCCTAGCTAACCGGTGCTGCTCAGTACGCAGAACTGGGCAAATGTGTTTTTATAGCAGGGAATTGAAAGAGATAGAAATTAGCCCAAAATGGCCAATAAACTACTAATTTCTGGGCTGATACTACTCCTCCAGGGACAGATAAGCTGCTCAAAGCTCCCCTATCTCACAGGTGAACAGAGAAACTTCCTTCTATCCAAGTAAGGTATGGGCAAACACAGAGACTTGTAACACAGTCCTGAATTCAGCACTAACCTGTAAACTGGACTATAGCAGCTTAGAAAGGTGGGAAACAAGTATTTTTTTTCAGAAAATAAAGCAGATACAATAAAAAACCCCACTTTAAATGCACAGAAAATGATACTTATTGTTATATATCTCAGATCAGAGTTGTAGTCAATGCCCCTAGTAATAAAGTAGGAAGAAACACAAATACAGTAAAAGCAGATGAATAAAGTGCAATTTTGTTTTTTATATATATAAAAAATTAGATAACGAACAAACTGATTTAAACAAGTTACCAATTAACCAGAAAAAAGCTCAAAACTGAGCCCTGGTCCAACAGTCTTCAATCAGACAAGTTCTAACTGCACACTCCTGCCACTAGGGTGCAGGGGAACCATCTCCAAGAAAAGATGGCCTGGATCAGTGCTCAAGTTATATAAACAAAGCTAGATTCAGCAGTCCTGCATCTGGTCTATGCTACAGCAAGAAGGCGCACCAATTTCAGAAAGAAACAGTTCAAATAAGCAGGCACAATAAGCCTGTGACCAGAAATTCCCAGCTTAGAATGGCAGAATCCAGCCTCTCCTCCCACAAGAGTGCAGACCACAAACCTTCTTAATGTAGAATAACTGGCCTGAAGCCTTAGTGCTTAAATCAGAACTAATACACTTTTAGAATAGCAGACACTGAGCCTTCAGTAAGCAATTCCCAGCTTAGAAGGATGTAAGCTACCTGTCTTGCCACAACAGTGCAGACCACAAACCTTCTTAATGTAAAACAACTGGTATGAAGCCCAAGTGCTTAAACCAAAAGACTTAGAATAACAATTACAATTTAATCAGGCTACTATCAAGCAGTAATAAATGAGCAGAATAAATAAAATTGAGTACTTTTAAGAAGGGGCAAAAGCAAAATAAAGTAGGAGGAAACTCAAATACAGTAAAAGCAGATGAATAAAGTGCACTTTTTTGTGTTAGTAAAGTGCTAGGAGGGAGGAAGGAAGAACCTAAGTGGGTTGGCCTTCTAAAAATCTTCTCTCTGTATTACGTAGAGTGAACACGAGACTCAGAATATGATCTCACTGTACTTGGTTAAGTGAGCAAATGAGCTGGACCTAGGAGGAGGGTTCAAATACAGACTTACAGGAGGGGTAGGCAATTCCAAAGCCACCAACAGTAACACCAAGACAAGAACAGGGAGAGTGGGTGGGGAACTGACTGCAGAGAGACACACAGCACACTATTCAGTGAAACAATTAGGTAACAGAAAAAATAAAATACTGTACTTTTAAAACTGCAAGTTTGCACTTAACAGAAGAATAAAACACAGTACTGCAATTTTGCACTTAACTTCAGCTTCTAATGCAGGTGATTGTAGCCAACCAAGTCACTCAGAAATTGAGCATAAAATGAATTCTCAAACTTTCTGGCAAGCACTTAAAGTACAGATAAAACCCTCTAGGCTAACAGTTAAATATCAGATAACAAAGAAGTGAGAAGACCACCATCCCGTCTTACAGCAGAGAGAGACACACAGCACACTATTCAGTGAAACAATTTGGTAACAGAAAAAATAAAATACACTAGTTTTAAAACTGCAGGTTTGCACTTAACAGAAGAATAAAACACAGTACTGCAAGTTTGCACTTAACTTCAGCTTCTAATGCAGGTGATTGTAGCCAACCAAGTCACTCAGAAATTGAGCATGCATATGTTGAAAATAGATCTATTACCACCTAAGCCGAAAAAGACAAACAACAACAACCATCTGTAACATGATGTTCTATAACAATATAATAACAGTTATGAATGAAAAATTGTGCTGTGATGTAATTTATATAGATTTAACTTTAGCATTTGACAGGGTCATGCACAAACACTGATCAATAAATTAGTACAGCTAGGTATTGAAGTACTGTTGATAAGATGGATAGCTGCATGGCTTACAAATAGGACATGGCAAGTATCACACACCAACTGGACAGATGAAATCCTGGTTACAGTAAAGGTGTCCCACAGGGCTCAGTACTAGGCCCTTACTTATGTCGATTGTATCTTTCAGACCTTACATTTTCATCTGAGGTGTTCTACAGTCTATATGCAGACGACCTGAAATTGGGTAAACTGATTACAAGTGTTAACAGATAAGACATGTCTGCAAAGTAATTTGACTAAATTGACCATTTGGGCAAAGGAGAATAATATGTGGATAAATACATCAAAAACTAAGCATATGAGATTTGGGAGACATAACCTGAAAGGTGAATATTTAATACAGCACACAGTGACTGAAACTGTAGACTCATTTAAGGACCTGGGTATATGGGCAGATTCAGCTATGAGTTTTTCTAATCATATCAACCAATTGGCAAATGATAGTTATAGAACTATAGGTTGTATAAAAAGATTTATAAAATCAAACATAATTAAGTCATTGTTAGTTACATTAGACCCAAACTTGAGTATGGAATAACAATATGGAAACCCTATAGGAAAACAAGCATGAATAAGCTGGAAAGAGTACAGCAGAAATATACTAAGGGCATCCATAGATATGAAAATCTAAGTTATTATGTAAGACTAAAATATCTGAACTTGTACAGTGTCTCTTACAGATATTTAAGAGGAGATCTTATTCAGGTATATAGGGAATTTAGGGACAACTACCTCTGGGAATGTTTGGGGTTATCAAAAAGTACTATCGTCAGATAACCTATGTAGAAGGTTCTATAGGAATGAGAAGTGTACTAATTGGTTCTCTGACAGAGTAGCTGATGCATGGAACAGACTACCAAATTACATTAAAGCAAGTACTAGTTTAAATATTTTTAAGAACAGCCTGGACATTTATCATGGGAACAAGTGTTTTGACATATTGGCAAGCTAGAAGGGCTTTAATGCCCATGCTTGAAACATTTGTATGTGTGTATGCATGTATGTATGTATGTATGTATATGGGCTGATCCACAGACTCTTTTCAACCATGACTCAGGCGAGAAATGCAGTTGTGTAATATTGCCCACTCAGCATAAGTTTTGACAGTTAATATAAATTAAGCAATGGACATTTTAAACATGGAACATGACTAGAGAAGTAACATAATTGCATAATAGCATTACTCCTTTCTTGTCATTCTTTTCTGCCATTTCCTATATTCCCTTACCATCATATCTGTTATAATATCCTGTAGTTTTCCTTTCTGAAACTTTTTTCTTATATAATTCCTATAGCAATATGTTTTCCTACTAGTATTCAAACTGATCCTAGCACTCAGTTTGTGTAACCTACAGTTATGTTTAATTTTGTGATTGTTTTTTTTTTTTTTTAATCTTGAGTTTCCCCTGAAAATGGGCTTTGCCTGCCAGGGCTAACCACATTAATAAAATGTAAATAACTACCTGGCCAAAGCCTTCAACACTATTCTGCAGTCGGGCATAATAGATAAACTCTCTCAACTGGGCATCAATCCGTATGTTGCCAGATAGGCGGCAAACTGGCTCACTGATAGAACCCACCTATTCAAAATAGGAGAAGCCACCTCAAGCAGTAGACACATAACAAGCGGCGTACCCCAGGAATCAGTTGTGGGGCCTCTGTTATTTGGGATATACTTCACTGAGGTACAGGCCAAAACCAGTGGGCTATGGCTGACCAAGTTTGCAGATGACTGCAAGCTGGGCATGCTCATCAATTCCCCAAGTAATGTGGCCATCTTCCAAGAGGGTCTCACCCAAACAAATGACTGGTGCCAGAAACATGGCCTCAAGTTGAATGCCAGAAAATGCATTATCATCCGCTTTGGGGAGAGTGATGTCCCCACAGATTATCACTTTAATAACAACATCCTAAGCTCACAATCAGTCGTGAGGGATGTGGGCACCCAGGTTGATAGCAACCTGACTTTTGACCACCATGTTGCTTCTGTTGTACAGAAAGCTTTCTACATGCCCCACCTCTTAAGTAAGGGTATCTCATCCATGGACAGGATCATAACATCCCTGTATTCTTCTCTTATAAAGCCAATTATTGAGTACAATACCCCCTTCGGGATGTACCTCACAAAGCTCATACAGCAGCTGGAGAGGACACAAAGGTTCCTCACAAGGACATTCCAGGGCCTCAAACATCTACCCTACACAGACAGTCTAAAAGCCCTGTCCCTGTACTCCGTTTCATACAGACTCCTCAGAGGTGACCTGTGTTTGCCATACAAAGCAATCTCAGACCCTGCCTTGATGGGTCTGCTGCATATCTGTAAGTCAAGCTCCACTTGAGTAACCCACATGGGCGACCTCAACCTGGTCTGTTACATCAATAGGACAGATTTGTGTTCCATAGACTCCCCCATCTGTGGAATAGACTCCCTGTCCACATCAAGCAGAGTGCATCATTATCCCCTTTTAAGAGCAACCTGAATTAGTGGATGGGAAACAGAAAATACATCCCTGGGATTCCACCCTTGTCCCTGCTGGACAGGGGCATCGGCTGCTGACTTGTCTAAACATGGGCTAACCTCTTGGCTAGGCTTATAAGGGCCTTAGGGCCAATAGCCTAGCAACTTCCTATGATCCTATATATATATATATATATATATATATATATATATATATATATATATGTGTGTGTGTGTGTGTGTGTGTGCACTTTTATATATATATATATATATATATATATATATATATATATATATATATATATATCTGTAGTCATGCTGATTAAGTACAGAGCATTTTATATAAGACACATGGTTGTAGTCAGTGTCATAAGTTACATTTTAAGCACAGAACATGGCTACAATGAGAGCCAAAAAATGACGAGGCTTTAAACAAAGAGGATTCATGAGATATTTTGAAGTATTTCTTGAGTTTGTTTTTGAAATGAGTTAGTGAGGGTTCTAGGGTCAAGTCAGCCGGGAGTCTGTTCCATGTTTTTCCAACAGAGTTGACAAACAGAGAGTCCCCAGCTGAGTAGTTGGATATGTATGTTTGAACTAGGAGTCTAGTGGATGATCACAGTGGCCGGGTGATGGTGTAGGGGCTGATAATATTTTTTAGTGCAGGTGTATTTTCTGGTTGGTAAAGGACTTCATGTGCCATTATTAGCTGGTTGAACTGCAGTAAGCTTGGCAGTTCAAGCCATCCTAGGCAATTTAGGTTGTGACAGTGGTATGTTCAGTAGGCTGTGCAAGTCATTTTTCCTGTGAATACACTCTGTGAGCAAAACTGATGGTAGCTTCAATGAGTTCCCTTAGAATCGGTTACTTTTTTTCCATAATATAATGTGCAATTTGATGGGTTTAGTGCTTAATATTCAATGAGATGTGACACTGTTATTCCAATATCGGTGATGTCAGGTATAGGCAGTAATGGAGATTATTAGTTGTAACTGTGTTATATATCACTATATGGCACAACATGCCATATGATCAGATGTGTTACATAGGTTATAAATCACTCATATTTTACTTGTGAGACACCTTATGACATTTTGCAGGTGTGTTACTTAGAAACATAATAAACCCATCTTTCTGGCCTTAACCTATCTCTCACCTCCACCTTCCATAGAAAAAAAATCACTACTCTTGTACAAAGCATTACATCCACCAAAATGAACACACATAACCTCCTACTAATTGGTGACTTTAAAATGAATGTACTCACTCCCAACCACAATCTCCTGACTGAGTACAACACCCAGCAATTTCTACAGCAAACCACCAGTCCAAATCTGCAAACTAATAACCAGTCTGTGTTCGACCTCATATCTGATAAACCTTTACTGCCCTATTAGCTTTCTTCAACTTCTTCCCCCAACGAACATCCTCCCACAACTAATCCCTTTTTAAGTCAGATCAGACACTAGTATCAAAAAACTCAAATTCATCCTCAACACCCTAGACTGGTCCAACATTCTAAACACAACTGAAGCCATCCTTGCTGCAGAATCATTTACCAGTACCCTAACAAATCTTTTTACAAAAGCAAACAGAATGACTGGATAACCAAAGAACTAAAATCACTATTACAACCTGGGGATGATGTTGTGCATTCTAGGAAATCCAATATAAATGCAGGCACAAGGAAAAGCTTTGTTCAATTCAGAAATCTATCAAAGCAAGCTCCTAGGAGGTATAAAACCCAGCTCATGAAATCAGCACTAGACTAGAGTGCACTCGAACATCTACATTTGTGGTAAGTGTACACAACTGTACTTTCTGATTTATTACCATTTTGTTTTTAAATCTGACAGCACAAATAACTTTAAAAGTTGTTACATGCTTTATGCTGCCACCAAAAAAGTGTGCAGAAGTGAATTGCAGTAAAACAATTAACAGCTTTTTTTTTTTGTCATCCACTAGACCAGCCTGATGGTTCTATTACCTTCGCCCAATTTGCCTGTTTGTTCTCTTGAGGGGGAGAGAGCCAGTCATTCTCAGGATAGGCAAGAGTCCTATGACACATTTTTCCCTAGTGTTCTCACTATGTGTCCCCAGATGGTGAGCTTAAGTTATTTTCCATCCCGTAAAATGGGTGAGCCAACAGTAGCCACTTACACCCATAATTTCCTGCCAGCTCCTACTAAGAGTTTATCCCTATATGCCATTGAGTTGACTCAACAATCACCACCTTTAAAAACTGTTGTTTGTACACAAAGTTGTCAGTAGGCTTCTAAGATGGTCTTTAGTTGTTCTGTGGCAGTGTGCAACCTGTCTGTGCAAGAGCTTCTGTATACTACACTTGTTATAGCTAGGTTCTTGCATCTGAACATTGATACAATACAGTTATTTTTTTTTCCTTTATTTTGATAGGTAATCAGCATGCTGCATGTATTGGAGAAGCTACACTGGACATCAGATGACCTGTTATACATTTGTTGTATTACAAGACTGCAATAGTTGCAGTACAGTTGCAGTGTAGTTATAGGGGTGCTATTTAATGCACTTTCATTTACAGGTACATTAGGCACCACTGTGTTGTATTTACAATGCGATGTCCATTTGGTGAGAGATGCTATATTTCAGTTACAAGAGCTTTACATTGTAGCTTTTGGTGTGCTACATTCTATTGCATTACACTTAACGCTGCAGTTTAATTTGTTTCACTTATTTAATCTAGTTCGTCCCACTGAGGCAAAGGTTGCTTTACAAGAGGAACCAAGGATAAAAAACAACACAGTACAAAACAAGAAGGAGTTTGGGATGGCATTCAGACAAAAGCACTACACCTTTAGTATGTGGAAAGAAACCAACGTAATTAAACATATGCTCGAAGAGAGAACATGCAAACTATAGCTAAATACCTTTCTAGGCCACCTCAAGAGTAGCATTGTTGTCCTTAACTTGTAGTTGTGACACATAATTACCCATACAGAAAATCTTAAATTTATGAACACTAATAGTTAGGCCTTTACATATTAGCCACAAATATATACTGTCAGTGTCCTTATTCACTGTAGTTTTATCAAGTTGTGGATTAATTAAGCAATAACCCACATTTGGGTGTGGGTAATGCTAGATTTACCCATGGTTGGTGTGGTTTGGTCACGAGGGTGAAGCCCAAGTGGCCAAACAAAGACAACCGTGGGTAAATCTAGCATTACCCACACCCAGGCATGGGTTATTGCTATTATACAATGACATTATTTAAGAAAAGATAATACTTACTTTTCCTAAATAATGCCTTTGTATAATACCTGTGTAGTGCCCTTCCGTAGTTTTCCGCTATCCTGGGGCTTTTTCTGATATACTGCACATGCGTATGCTTACGCAGTAGATCACAGCTGTGTTGAGGAAGCAACGGAAAAAGGAAGATCTTCATTGCTTTTTTAAAGCTGTCTCGCTACGTTAAACAAGTTTAACGTAGCGAGATATCTTTAAAAATAGCAATGGAGAAAGGAAGATCTCCGTTCCCTTTTTTAAAGCTATCTCACTATGTTAAATGAGTTTAACATAAGGAGATATCTTTAAAAAAAGCAACGGAGAAAGGAAGATTCCCCGTTGCTTTTTTTTTTAAGATATCTCGCTATGTTAAACATATAACATAGCGAGATTACAGCAACGGAGATCTTCCGTTCTCCATTGCAACCTAACAGAAACAAAAAAATCAAGATTTATACTAATGGAAAAAGTCCAGGCGACCGGACCTTTTTCCATTAGTACAAGTCAAATTTACAATGGGCACACTGGTTGGGCTGGCCAATCAGCGTGCATGTTTTGGAATACTAATCGGCAGTCATTGTATAATAACAGCTCCTGTTTTATATCATTAACATATTTTGAATTCCAATTGTATTTACAGAGTAGTGCTGAGAATAAAAGGTTAAACAGTATTGATTCTAGAATAGATTTTCGCTGAACACTCATTCCATTTTAATTCATTGAAAGGCATGAGTCTGTTGGTTAACCATTCTCTTATCCATCTTATTATAAATGGGTTACCATTTGGTGCGATTAAACTGTAAATTATGACATTATATTGCATCCTAGGTTAGGTCATAATAATAAAATTATTACTGTAAGCCTAAGGCCTAGGTAATCAAAACTGGCTTGTAAAAAAAGAAGTTATGTCTTACCATAACGTTCCATCTGTATTGTTGATCCTCGTTCAGTCATTATGTATGGGTATCGGTTCCGAGCTCGGAACCGAGCCGACCATGTTCCAAGCTCACGTCAGCTTCAAACTCTCGAGCTAAAACTCTTACCCACAATTCCCCTCTCTCTGTTACCTCAGATTGAGTTTGCAAGTTAAATAAGGTAGAGGCTACCTCTGGTCAAATAACCTAAGTGAACTGGATGGTGAGATCCACTAGAAACCACAGGAGGGGGAAGGAGGGAGGGTCGTAATGACTGAACGAGGATTAACAATACAGATGGAACTTTATGGTAAGACATAACTTCTTTATCTGATATTGTTAATCCTCGTTCATTCCTTATGTATGGGACAGAGTCCCCAGCTACCTCTATTCCTGGGAGGCTCTCATGGAAGGGTATTCCTGAGCACCATAGAACTGAAAGATGCTCTTCCCCTGGAAGCCAAATCCAATTTGTAATGATTGATGAAGGTATGAGGTGTAACCCAATTTGCAGCTGCACAGATGTCATGTAAAGAAGCTCTGGCATGGAAGGCAGCAGAAGTTGCCACCGACCTTGCTGAATGAGCTTTCATGGTAGAAGGCAACGAGATATTACATTGTGTATAAATAAAGGTCACACAGTCCTTCAACCATTTAGCTAATGTGACCTTAGCAACAGCAGATCCTAATCTAGGTCCAGAAAAGGCCAAAAATAACTGGTCAGATTTATGAAAGGGTTTAGTCCTGTTTAAGTAAAAACGGATTTGCCAGTGTATATCTGGAGTATGTAGGCAATACTCTCTTCTGTTTAAATGATTGGGAAAGAAAACTGGCAATTCAATGGCTTGATTAATGGACATTTCAGAGATCACTTTAGGCAGAAATGATGGATTAGTTCTCAGAAACACTCTATCTCTATGAAAAATCAAGTATGGACTCTTGATACATAAAGCTTGAAGTTCAGAAATACATCTGGCAGAAGTAATAGCGACCAAAAACAAGGTTTTCCATGACAGATACTTGAGGTCGCCGGAAGAGGCTGGTTCGAAAAGTGCCATTGTCAGAGCTTGTAGAACTAATGATACATCCCATGGTTGAATAGGTTCTCTTAAATGTGGCTTGAGATGATTCACACCTTTTATGAAGGTCTTGCACAATTTATGGGACATAAGAGAGGAATCTTGGATACCCACATGAAAATTAGAATTTGCAGCCAAATGAACTCTAATAGTAGAGGCCGATAGACCCCGATTGAAACAGGTCGGCCAGATAGTCTAGTATTATCAACACTGGTGCTGAAAAGGGGTCTACTTGTTTATCTTTCAGCCAACAGGTAAATCTTTTCCACTTGCTCAGATAAGTAATTCTAGTGGAAGACTTATAAGAAGCAATGAGAATATCATGTACTGGTAAAGAAAGATTATTGTGCCTGGCAATCAAGGGAACTGGAGTAGCCAAGCCACGAGCTTCAGGCTGTTCAAGTTAGGATGAATCAGGTTCTAAGGATGTGAGATCAACTCTGAGGTTGGATGGAGAATCCATGGTCGATCTAGTAGGTGAGGCCAATATGGTGCTATATAGAGGAAGGGGAACCAAGTCTGTCGAGGCCAATATGGTGCTATGAGGATCAACTTGCTCTTCAACCACCAGGCATTCTTCAGAAACTGGGGAATGAGGGGAAGGGGTGGAAATGCGTAAAGAAGACCCAAGGGCCAATCGTGGACTAGAGCATCCCTGGGTGACTGTCCTGGAGGGGGAATCAGGGCAAAGTAGTTGCTACATTTGTAGTTGGTCGGGGATGCAAAGAGGTCGTAGCAAGGATGGTCCCAGTGGTGGAAGATCTCTGCCGCTATCAAGGGATTCAGGGACCACTCGTGAGGTTGAAGAATGCACCTGCTGAGTCTGTCTGCTATCATGTTGGAACTCCTGGGAATGTGCGTCGCTAGAAGAAAACGATTGGTAGCCATCGCCCATTGCCATATCCTCATGGCCTCTCGACAAAGGGGGTAAGATTTGCTTGTTGATGTATCAGACCACCTCCATGTTGTCTGATTGAATCACAATTGTCCCAGACGGCAGCAGGGGATGGAATGCTTGCAACGACAGAAGCACCGCCCTCAGCTCTAGAACATTTATATGCAGATGGGCCTCCAGTTGGGGCCAAGTGCCTTGAACTGTCTGTCCCTGACATAGCCCCCCCCACCCCATCAGGGAGGTGTCCGTTGTCACTGGGTTGCTGGGAGGAGAAGGGGCGAGACCATTGTGAGAGATTGTGTGTCATCCACCAATTTCAATCCTGTTTGCACTTGTGGGTTACTCGAATCATGGCTGAAAGAGGATGCTGAAAAGGATACCATTGGGTGAGCAGTAGCCATTGTAGAAGCCTCATGTGAAATCTGGCCAGGGGAACAATGGTGACGGAGGCTGCCATGGAACCCAACAGCTGTAGAACTGAGTGAGGCGTGGATTTTTCCTTTGAAAAGATTGGAATTAGTTGTTGCTTTATCCTTAAAATTCTGTGCTCTGGAATAGCAGCTCTGCAGTTTTTTGTATCCAAGATAACCCCTATGAATTATGTCGACTGAGATGGGGTGAGGTTGGATTTCTGCCAGTTTATAGTTATGCCTAGCCTTTGAACAATGAGGAGAGAGTATGCCTGGGTTTTTCCAGTAGATGTCTGGTGGGGGTGGAAATGAGCCAGTTGTCTAGGTATGGAAATACCTGGAATCCTTGAAGTCGCAAGTGAGCTGTGACAACTGCCATGCACTTTGTGAACACTCTGGGGGCTGTAGAGAGTCCGAAGGGCAGCACTCTGAACTGGTAGTGACTGGCTCCTGCATGGAAGCACAGAAATCTTCTTGATGGCCTGTCCACCTTTATGTGGTAGTACGCATCATGAAGCTCTATAGAGCACATCCAATTATCTTTTTCCAAAAGCAGGAGGATAGACTGTATAGTGACCATCTGGAATTTTTTTACTCTCACAAACTTGTTAATTACACTGAGATCCAAAATTGGTCTCCAGTCCCCGGTTTTCTTTGGCACCAAAAATAGTCTTGAGTAGAATCTGGATCCTATCTGGTCTGGATGGACTATTTGGATGACTCTTTCTTAACAGCTTTTCTATCTCTAGTGCTGCATCTTCCCTTTGACTGGGTGGAACATCGGGAAGATTTTTTGAAGGGACGGGACAAAGATCGAAGAGCATATGATAACCTCTGGTTATGATCCTTTGTACCCAAGAATCAGTGGTGATGGTTAGCCAGGCAGAAGGGTACAAGGAGAAACATACCCCAACCACCTCCAGGGGAAAGGAGTTGGGCCGCTCTTCAGGAGCGCTGGTAAGATTGTCCAGGGAAAGAATCCCTGGAACCCTGGTTATGCTGTCGCCCTCTGCCCTGAAAGGAACGTCTTCCCTGTGAGTTTCCCCCTCTGCCTCTGGGGGAGAACTCAGCCTGTGTGTCACGAAAAAGACCCTGAGATTTTTTGAACCATATCTTCCCACTCTTTTGGTTTCGGAAGAATGCACGTTGAGGGGAAAAGTAATGGACACCTACGGCAGAAAGGGTCTTACCATCCTGTTCACATCTGGCCAGTGTGCTTTTAACTTTGAGCCCAAATAACGAGGATGGCTCAATGGGGGCATTAAGAAAGGAAGACTTAAAAGGTTCCATGAAGTTGCACAAGCGCATCCAGGCATGTAGTCTCAAGACCACAGCTGAACCCGCTGCTTTAGCTGCTCCTTCTGATGAGTGAGATATCAGTCGCATAGAGGAGTTAGATATAGACTCATTGATGGCCAGCTGAGAGGCCACTTTGTCACGGACGTCATCAGACACGGCACCAGCCAAGGTTTTAGAGAGCTCAGAAACCAGATCCCTTTGAAGCCTGGTAAAATGTGGCATGTAATTCAGGGACCTGATAGCATAGGTTGCTGAAGTAAAGGTGCACTTCCCTCTCCTGTCCAGGGCCCGGGACTCCCTGTTAGGCGGATGGACAGTCTGGCTTTCTTCTTCTGCCAGATCCTTTTTTGTTGCAGCTGCCACCACCAAAGCATCCACAGGAAGACCTTTGAACCAATGAGGATCCGAAGCAGGAGGGGACAAAATCTTATCTGGCCTCCGGGGAATAGCTTCTATGGTATCAGGGGCCTTCCAAGCATGCTGCACGATGAACCTGACAAATTCATCGGCAGGTGGAGTAACCCAGGTAGGGGGCCAGGTGTGAAAGGCATGCAGGAACACAGATTCCTCAGGGGTCAGATTAGAGAACTGACAGTCACCTCTCTGTTTCAGGATTTCGAGGATATTGCGAAAGGATACCTCAGAGGGTGACCGAGGGGATCCTTCCCCCTCATCAAAATCTTTGTCTTCGGTGAGGGACGCCTCTGTGGAGTCCATGTGCTTCCTCTTAGATGAACTTTTCCGGTGGACCTCCTCAGCGGGAGAAGCTGGTGAAGACAATGGAAAGGGGGATTTCTGAGGGAATATGTCCTGCGGCCCTTGCACCCGGTGTCCGCTAGATGCGACTTGTGAAACCAGTGTACCAAAGGAGGGTGGAGGTATAGACAGTCCGGTATCGCCAGCAACAGTGAAAGCCTTCTCCATCAGTTAGAAGGCTGGTCCACCTGAAGAGGAGTGTATGTCTAGGACAGGGGACATTCCTCCCCTAAGTGACTTAGCCTGCCGACCCGGAGTCCCTGGATGGCTGTGGAGCAGCAAGCTATGCATGTCACAGCTGACATCCTGGGTTGTAGCAAAACTTTCCTGTCACAAAGGCAACTGTGGTTCCTTAGTGAGATCCATAAAGGGAACCGCAGAAGGGGAAGACTGTGCTATATCCGTGGACTTCAAAGGCAATGAAGAAGGAGAATAAGAAGGTGTCTTTGGAGATGGGTGATCACCTCCCAAGGAAGGATAGTTCCTGAGGGGTGGAATACCTCTGGCCAAGAATGCCTGGTCCACAAGACGCAACACATCATGTTCAGAAAGGCTTCTAGTGGACCTTACAGAGACTGAGGGAGAAACAGGCCTGTTCACAATAAAGGCAGATTCTGTGCCCATCTCATCTGATCGCACCGAGGACAACGGTGCCAAGAAAGACTGGACTACTGTTGTCTGCACCGAAGAAATCATTGGTGCCGAGGTCATGGTCTGCATCGACACAGGGATCGGTGCCGAAGTGGCTGTCGGTGCCGAAGCTGGAACCGACAAAACTGGAGCCAACAGTAAAGCCCTCAGTTCCAAGGAAGATCTTGGAGCCAACGTGGACAAGGTCTGCGCCGACTGAATGGTCGGTGCTGATACAGTGGCAATGGTCTGAACTGAGGAGCCCCTCTGTGCCGATATATAGAAGGCTGCAGAAGAGGATGGAGCCGAAATAACTAATGGAGCCGAAGGCCTAGGTGCCGAAGGTCTAGGCACCAAAAGCACTGGGGCTGACTGAGAGAGCTCCGGAGCCAAAACTTATCCTTTTTAGGTTTTGGTTGGTGAGGCAAGGATTTAGCCTTAGTAGAAACGCCCATTTTCTTATGGGCTTTAGGAGGGGTTGAGTTCTCTGACCCAGAAATAGCCTCTGAAAAGGGAGATTTTAGAAGTCCCTTCAGTATGAGTTTGCTTTTCCTTTCTAACAAAGTTCTATTAGAAAAGTTCTCACAAATAGTGCAGGGTGGTTCAACAGATAAATGGGAATCTCCCAAACAATAAACACAAAGAGTGTGCATCAGAAGTAGGCAGTTTGTGTCCACAATCAGAACACTGCTTAAACCCTGGACTACTTTTTTCATCTGCCATATTAATTAATAGAAAAGTACCAACAATGGTACAAGAGAGTACCCGAAGGTAAGTGAGAGAAAAGGAAAAAGATTACCAATGATGGTAAAGAGAAATACCTCGCGGTAAAAGTAGTAAGTAAAAGACAGAAAAACCTGAGGAATTTATGAACGCTAGATGCGATAGGGTAAGAGACAATAAAATATCAACTTTTTTGACAGAAAAGTAATTTGTAAAGCAATTAAACAACAATTGAATGTACTTAGCTCAAGAGAAGTAGCTTGACACGACCAGATGGCAACGCAGCAAACGAAATCTGAGGTAACAGGGAGATGGGAATTGTGGGTAAGAGTTTTAGCTCGAGAGTTTGAAGCTGATGCAAGCTTGGAAAATGGCTTGGAACCGATACCCGTACGTAAGGAATGAACGAGGATTAACAATATCAGATCTGCGCAATACATGTAAGGGTCAAGCTTTTTCAATAGAAGCCATGTTAGAAGATGCCAGTTACTAGGGAATATATGTTATAGGACAACAGTTAGCTTAATAGACATAAATCAGATTACTTACATAATTATTAAAATATTAAATTAAACATGTTCCCCAGTGGTTCAGTCAGGGCATCATTCATTACATTAATGAAGTTACCAGAAATATTGCCAGGGCCCATGCTGGTAATTCTGTTTACTTTCTACAAACTGACTTAGATAATTTTTGCTAATGAGAGAACAAGCATCTTTGATATTAAGTACCACATTTGCCAAGTGTGAGGATGACTTTATAGGACCTACTTTAGGCATTGAAATCAGAATTCACATATTTCAAGATTCACTTCTTACTGTTCTTCCTGTTAGTTTGCCGTTCTTCAAATGCAGCCTTTGTATGAATAACTCTTTTTAAACTCCTAGTTGTTGTTGTCTTTCGGCTTTTCCCAGTTAGGGGTCACCACAGCAGAACTCCGGTCTGCTAATGATTGGCAGTAGATTTTGATGAACGCGAGGTGCCAGCTCGATAAGTTCAAATTCCTTTTACTCTCTGCAGTTTTATAGTTTTATGAAAAAATTGTTATTTTGATCAAATGTGTCAAGTGATTATTCCAGCATTGGTGTTAAGCTGTAGGTCTCCTTTATTTTTAACAGATTTTGGGCCAGATTCCAAAAGAGTCGCTCTCAGTGTAAGTCTGCCCTGATTCTAAAAGACTTGCTGTCAGTGTAAGTGACTTACTTCAGTGAAGGCCTATATATTAAGCGGGCTTACACTGGGGCTAGATTCCAAGAGACTTTCTCTAAGTGTAAATGGTTGCTTTTTCTGTTAAGGATTTTAAGATTTCCATAAATGTTTCTGACTGCTAAGAATGGAACTTTGATAGGTAACGGATCATTCACTCTTCTCAACAGCATATTGTATATTCAGCAGTATTCTGACTGTTGTATTGATATTCACGAACCTGTTGGGACAGTACATTTGTCTTGAGTGTCATAACCTCTATCTCTATGTGATCACACTATTCCAGAGGTTGCATAGGACATGTTCCAGATACTAAATTTGGGAAATGTGATAATACAAGATACATACATACACACATATATACATATACATATTTCAAGCATGGACATTAATGCCCTTCTAACCTGCAGTATACCAAAAGAGCTAGTCCCATAATAAGTGTCCAGGCTGTTCTTAAAAGTGTCTAAACTAGTGCTTGCTTTAATGTAATTTGGTAGTCTGTTACATGCATCAGCTGCTCACTGAGAACCAGTTAGTACAATTCTCATTCCTATAGAATCTTCTCATAGGTTTCTGTACTACTTTTTGATAACCCAAACATTTTTAAAGGTAGTTGTCTCTAAATGCCCTATACATGTGAATAAGATCTCCTCTTGCAAATGTGTATGAAACATTGTACAAGTTCAGATATTGTAGTCTTTCATCTTCTTTTGTTCAGCTGTTCCCATTAGGGGTCACCACAGCGGATCATCTGTTTCCATTTCTTCCTGTCCTCTGCATCTTGCTCTGTCACACCAGCCACCTGCATGTCCTCTCTCATCACATCCATAAACCTTATCTTAGGCCTTCCTCTTTTCCTTTTACCTGGCAGTTCCATCCTTAGTATGCTTTTCTGAATATACCTAGCATCCCTCCTCAGCACATGTCCAAACCAATGTAATCTCACCTCTCTGGCTTTGTTTTCGATCTGTCCAGCCTGAGCTGACCATTTAATATACTAATTCCTAATCATGTCCATCCTTGTCACACCCAATGCAAATCTTAACATCTTTAACTCTGTCACCTCCAGCTCTGATTCCTGCCTTTTTGTCAATGCCATTGTCTCCAGCCCATGTAACATAGCTGGTCTCACTACCCTCTTGTGTACCTTTCCTTTCACCCTTTCACTCTTACTGGTACCTGCCTGTAACAAATCACTCCTGACATTCTTCTCCACCCACTCCACCCTGCCCCTACTGTCTTCTTCACCTCTCTTCCACACTCACCATTACTCTGAACTGCTGATCACAAGAATTTAAACTCATCCACCTTCACCATCTCTACTCCCTGCATCCTCACCATCCCTCTATCCTCCCTCTCATTCACACACATTTATTCTTAGTTCTGCTAACCTTCATTCCTCTTCTCTCTAGAGCATAACTCCACCTCTCCAGGGTCTCCTCAACCTGTTCCCTACTGTCACTAGAGATCACAATGTCAATCGTACACATCATAGTCCATGAGAACCCCTTTCGCATCTCATCTGTCAACCTGTCCATCACCATTGCAAATAAGAAAGGGCTCAGAGCTGTTCCTTGATATAATCTCACCTCTACGTTGAGAGCATCTGTCACTTCTACCACAGACTGCACCACTGTCACGCTACCCTAGTACATATCCTGTACCACTCTTACATACTTCTCTGCCACTCCCGACTTCCTCATACAATACCACAGCTCCTCTCTAGGCACCTTGTTATATGCATTCTCTAAATCCACAAAGACACAATGTAACTCCTTCTGACCTTCTCTATATTTCTCCAACAATCTCAGAGCAAACATCACATCTGTAGTGCTCTTTCCCAGCATGAAACCATGCTGCTGATCACTAGTTATCACCTCTCTTCTTAACCTAGCTTCCACTACTCTTCCCCATAACTTCAAGCTGTGACTGATCAATTTTATCCCTCTGTAGATACTACAGTGCTGCATATCACCCTTATTCTTAAAAATCAGTACCAAAACACTTCTCCACTCCTCAGGCATCCTCTCACTTTCCAATATTTAATTAAACAATCTGGTTAAAAACTCCACTGCCATCTCTGCTAAATACCTCTCATAATAACTTAAATTTTCATATCCATGGATTCCCTTAGTATATTTCCACTGTACTCTTTCCAGTTTACACATGCTTGTTTTCTTATACAGTTTCCATATTGTTATTCAATAATCAAGTTTAGGTCTAATGTAACTGACAAACAATGACTTCATTTCTGATTTCCTAGACTTTATGACTCTTTTTATACAACCTATAGTTCTATAACTATCATTAACCAATCGGTTGATATGATTAGAAAAACTCAAAGCTGGAATTATCTATATACCCAGATCCTTAAATGAATCTACAGTTTCAATCACTCTGTGCTGTATTAAAATTCACCTTTAAATTTATGTCTTCCAAATCTCATAAGCTTAGTTTTTGATGTATTTATCAACATATTATTCTCCTGTGCCTAAATGGCCAATTTAGTGAAGTTTTTTGCAGACATGTCCTATCTGTAACACATAATCAGTTTACTCAGTTTCAGGTCATCTGCATACGGAGTGTAGAACACCTCAGATGGAAAAGATATACTCTAAACAAGTATGGGCCTAGGACACACCCTGTGGGAGGGACATCCTGACTTTAACCGAGAATTTCACCTGTCCAATTGCTTTATGAGACTTTTCATGTCCTGTTTGTAAGACATGCAGCTATCCATCTTGTCAAGAGTACATCGATGATACATAATTGCTCTAATTTGTTCTAAGATGGAGTACATTATAACCCAAATCAAAAAGTTATTAATGGACAGAAGTTCAGAACATGAATGATTTCATTCTGCCTCATAAGGATTATCATAAGCCAATGTTTCCATTTAATAGAGGGGCAATTAGAATATCTGATAAACTTGCAGACTTGTTTTCTGAAAAAGTTGGCAGTTTATTTAACCAACGTCAAGCATCTAAGTATTCAAACCTGGTCATCACTAACAAACAATATGAAGTTTTTTGGTACTGTAACATTTCTGGGTTGGGTTCATTCTACTGGTCTGTTGTTACATCTGTGGCCTGGATAGGATTATGGACTAAAATAATTATTCCTCTGCTGTCAGCTTCTTCTCTTAGACATTCAGATCAGGAAAACATACATCTAGAGACTTCCAGGCTTCATTTATTACCAGGATTTTACAATTATTTAGCTCATTATGATTTTTATTCAGTCTCCTTGCAAAGAACATATTCTGAATATCAAATCTTCTAAATGTTGAAAGAAAAAAAAATTGAAAGAAAAGACATTAAAAATTCAAAACTTCAGCTACATACAATTGAACACTACTCATTTTATGTGGGGGGGGGGCTCATGCACCCCACCCCCCACATACAATGTTAGTTATATATAACTCAACTCTGACTACAGTGAGGAAAGGGCAAAAGGCAGTTACCCACTCTACTGTGATTTTGTATAACATGCTAGTCACTTTCTAGCAAGTGGGAAAAGCTGGTTGATATTTTGAATTTTTAGTGTTTTTCCAATTGATGTTTTTTCTTTCAACATTTGGAACATTTGATATTCCATGAATATTCCACTTGCAATTTTATAGTACACATTTATAAAGTTATAAAGACTAATTTGTCAAGCTGACTGTTCTGTTTAAGTAAGTTCACCCCTATTCAAGATTTCTGGAAAAAGTTTGTCAGCAAAACAAGTCTTTTCTCTATAGCTCAAATGTAAGTCACATGCCAAAAATATACTTTAGGTTAGTTTCTATCTAGAATAATATAACATGCAAAGTAATCTGAAGACCAAAAGTCCTTAGTCTGTTAATAATTTATCTAGCTTTGGCCATACCTCTCAACTGTCCAGATTTTCACAGAATGCCCAGATTTTTGCCTCATATTTTTGACCTGTTCCTCATAAAATTTGCGATTTTCTGGCGCATCATTGAGGATTGAATTAATTAAATAATGACAGATATTTGACTTTCAGACATCATATCCTTCAGAAAATGCATACTATACAAAGTCGGTTATTGTATCAATTTTCTAAGTTTATTAGAGCAATATTTCATTCATATTAACAAATGTCAGTAAATAAATAAATAATTAAATATTTAAAAACTGTAATTTTTGGGTCTTCATCCTCCCATTAATTTTGGCTTTGTCAAGATTTCTAGCATGAAGAGGTTGAGAGCTATGGCTCTGGTGTATTGTTACTCTGTTAACCTAGGTGATCGAAAAAGTTCACTGAATGTGACCTTAACATTATGTTTAAGACAGACTTAGAAAATATCCTTTACTGGTTTCTTTGTGTGCAGAAATGTATTGCATATAAATCATTAATCCTAGCATAAGATATACTTTATTTGTCATGGTTGTTGTTGTTGTTGTTGTTGTTGTTGTTGTGTCTTTCGGATTTTCCCGGTTAGAGGTCGCCACAGCGGAACTCCGGTCCGCTAATGATTGGTAGTTGATTTTTACATGCCAAGTTACCAGCCCTGACGCACAACCTTCAATGAAGGTATGCCCATTCACGCATGTCTCCACGCAGAAGACGCTCTAGCTGAGAATCGAACCAGACAGCGTCTTACTGTGAGGCGACAACACTACCGCAGCATCACCACCGCTGGTATTTGTCATGGTGTAGCCCCTTAAAAGTCTTGATAATAAACTTCTAACACCGGAAATATTCAAACTAATGAGACAGGGTGCCCCAGACTTCTCCACTGCCCTTATTTTGGAGGAACATACATATTTTAAGGCCTGATTTACTCATGTACAGGATACCTCTATTTTTTGGACGTATGTTCCTTTTTTGAAACTTGAATTACCATTTCATACAATTTTCTGACTCCCTCTCATCACATGTGAATTTTTGAAGCTGTCTAGTACACAGAAAACGACATTACATCACCAACATACTACTGGCAACATTAATTTAAAAAAGAGGACACAGATCTTACAGCTCTCTTTTTATGAAACAAAAATAAATTACCTTGTCTGGCAGAATTTTGTGATGCAGTTCTTAAAGTATACTTATTTTACACTGTCTTGTTGATAATATGTGTATTTTTTCATCAGGTTTGTCACTGTCTTCTTTTTAAACATGTGTTTCCTCAGTAGTACCATACATTTCTACGGGAAGTAGGAAGAGTTATGTGCTATTTAGTATTCAAATTTTTAGTCTAGGTGGATGTCCCTATTTTTTAAAGGCCTTGGTTCTTATTTTTAATGCCTGTAGGTTGAAAAGTATGGAGGATGCTGTTGCACTTTCCTTTTGCAGACACTTTAAGGGTGTGTGTGTGTGTGTGTGTGTGTGTGTGTGTGTGTGTGTGTGTGTGTGCTTATGCTGACGTAGATGTAGATGTGGAAATTGCCAATGCAGTTACTGGAGATTTGCAGTGTTACTATCAATATGTTACAGGCCACATTCTTGAAGTTACCGGTGTGTTTGTTAGCACTGTATTAAAATTACATTATTCTTACACTGTAGTTACAAGTGTGCTACATGCCACCCTATTAAGAGTTACAAGGCAGTTCAGACGTGTTGCATTCCACTGAGTTACAAATGAAGCACATCTGTAATGTAATTATAGATTTGCTCAGTCATTGTATTTCAGTTGTAGTACAATAGTAGACTTACAGGTGTGTCCATTTTTTATATTCAGTATGGTGCAGGAGATGGTGTTGCATGCAACCAGACTACAACTACAGTGTAGTTCTGGGGATGTCTGTGGCCACTCTGCTGCACTGAATTTACAGCTGCTGGAATATGTGAGTCCTGTGTTACATACCACTGCATTACAGTTAATATGTAGTTTCTTGCTTCATTTGGCTTGTTTGCTTGTCAGATTTGTGATTTTCTGTTTAAAGCTGTCATAGTGTTTTCTGTGGTGCTGGCATTGAAAGCTCTCTACTTTCTGAGTTCAAGACTGTGTGGTACCACATGGCTTCTTTGAGATAAGATGTCCTCTGTCTAACTGAAATCTACATTCTGAGGTTGGAGTATACATGTCTTTGTCCATGTGTTAGGCAGCCCTGACTATGAGAGACCTGAAAGGCAGGAATATTGTCCTTATATTAACTAAATGGTACACACAGCTCGTCCTTCCTTCCTTCCTTACTCTGTCTCCTGGCCTCTTGTCTCACATTTGCTTGTTTTCCAATTATTTAAATATTTGTCAGTAGCATTGCCCTCCTTCTCACCCCAATGCAAGTGCAAACTCATTTCACTGTTTAAATGTTAGTGATTTTCTCACTGGAACCCTGCCAAGTAAAGATACTTTTCTGCTTGACTTGGAGACACGAACCCACACATACGCGCGCACACACACACACACACACACACACACACACACACGGATCTCAGATTAAAATATTAAAAGAAACAGTATAAATAGCGTGGAGAAACACTGGGTTACAGACAAGTTAGATCTAGCATGAAATGAAATGTGGTTGCAAGGGATACAAAGATCAAAAAAGGAAAAGCATAGACAGAAATGAAAAGCAGTGAGTGCTGATCCTCAAGGTAGAAAGATTGCTTGAATTAGTGGCATTTTAGTGGATTAGCAGTAACTTGTTGCTTCAACAACAGATATGCAAACATTTTATCGATAATTGTGGCTGGGATGTAATCATCACAGGATACACAGTTTAAATAGTTTGGGTAGGAAAAACGGGATGGGATGAGATACTGCCCTGTTTACAAAGAAGGACCACGGTGGTGCAGCAGTTAGCATTGTCGCCTCACAGCAAGACGTTCTTCCGTTCGATTCTCAGCTGGAGCGCCTTCTGTGTGGAGTCTGCATGTCCTCTCCGTGGTCGAGACGTCTAAAGACATGCAGGTATTTGCATGCGTGAATGGGTGTGCCTTCTTTGAAGATTGGGTGTCGGGCTGGCAACTCGGCACCATAAAAATCCACTGCCAATCATAAGCAGACCGGAGTTCCACTGTGGTGACCCCTAACCAGGAAAAGCCGAAAGACTGCCCTGATTACAAGGAATATGATTCAGAGTGAATGAACAGGAGTGGAGACAGTATGGGTCTTACCAAAGACTGGAAACCAAAGCATTAAAATCACCTGGATTTTGTTCCAGTCCATAGTTCACACAAGGGTAGAAAAAACAAACGAACAAACAAAAAGAAAAAAAATAGAAAACCATGAGTCACCTATGTTAAAACGATTTGATGATGATTTATAACTTTCCTGTGCACCCCAGCATGTGATGCATGAACAACTGATAAGTATTTCTGTCCATAGGCGAATGTTTTTGGCTTCTACTTTAGGAAAAACACTTTTAAAGTCTGTATTTTCCTTATAATAATGCCGCTGAGCAAAAGGACTAAACTCTAACCTCAGTGAATAGGTGTAAGAAAAATGTGCTTTGTGTCCATAGACTTTAATGTGTACACCATCACACATCTGAGAAGGTGTCCTATTAAAGTCTGTGGACACACTGCTCTTTAACCTAAGGTGACATCAGTCGAGAATGTAGCAAATTTATTTAGGCTGCGGTTTAATAAAAAGCTTACAAAGCTTTTTATTAAACATAAGGCTGGACAAACATGAAAATACATCACAGCACTTGACGCCAAATGCTGCAATGTATATACAAATGTCAGCAAACCATCATTAGGTTAAGACTTTGTGCTCACCAAAACCATCACTAGGTTAAGACTTTGTGCTTACCATACAGTATTGTTCTCAAACAGAATACCCTCAACCTCTCAGTGAAATGACAAAACAATTTTTTATACATAACTGCTACCTATACAATCCACTAAGTTGCAGGTGGGTTTTCTCTTTAGCAACTTCTACCTCTGTAAAATCGTAGAATGTATAAACATAACTACTGTATGTGTATAAATGTAAATATAAATGTTTAACTACTCTTTCTTTAACTGGAACGAAGTATAATGCAAAGTAAACAAATGGAACTTTGCTGCCTGGGCCTTCGCTGAAAATGGATGTTACCCAGTTGGACTTTCCTGGTAAACAAAGACAAATAAGTAAATGTAAATCATTTTAAGAGGTTACAAACACATCAAGGCTAGACACTTTAACAATTGGCTAACGAGTTTTGGTCATCAGAGTGTTGCCTGGTAAAGGCAGGACAGGTTACAATGCCCTTTAAGCAGTAAGCTTAAAAGAGCTGGTTTCAGGATCCTCTTTGAGAAGTAGATTGTGAGAAAGCTTAGATTTGGTGTTCTCAGGTAGACCACAGCGATTGATTACAGAGTCGAAAGTCCTTTAGTCCACAAAATCTGGCTAAGATTGCAGCTAGCCCTGTTCAAGTATCCCTTCAATAGCATTTTATATCCACCTGTCTTAGACACTGTTAAACACTACTCATTTTGCAGTATGTTGCAGGTTGAAAGCACTCCCCGTGATATAAAATGTACTTATCCACTGTCCTTATGAGTTCATAGGTACATGCTAGGCAGTCAGTCAATCAGTAAACAGACCATTATAAGCCTGACAAATATGCCATATTCAGAAATTGCCTATTCTATTCTACACACAAGATGTGGTGCTTCCATGTCACATTGTCCTACTTTGTACTTTAATTTAAATTAATTTAATTTAATTGATTCATTTATTAACTGGGCAACTGAATGGGTTCTTAAACCCTTGTCTTCTCCTCCTCTGTCTGCTGTTTGTTCACTCTCCTAATTTGTTTACCATCCTTGTAAAACTTTGTTACACAAGTGTCAGCCTCTGTGTAATGTAATCTTCAGAACTGGGCAGAATATTCTAGATCTAGCTTCAGTAATGTCCTGTGTAAATGGAAGAATGACATCTGTTTTCGAGGATCTCATATTGTCAAATCTGTCTCCCAGCATTTTGTTTGCCTTCATCACCAGTACTTTCATACGATGCCCAGCACAATTCATTGTTGGGTAGCGGGTACGAGCATAGCAGCTTGGAGTTTTTGTCATGTTCATCCTAGCAGCACTTTTCCTAACACATAAAGGTCTGCCTATTTACCCCACCACACCCATCCTGCTGAAGTCTGGAATTTTGTATTCTCATGCTGTTATTTAGCTGAACAGTTTGCATCAGACTATATTAGAGGTTGGCTTCCTTGTCTTTAAAGTATTTGTAGAGTGCATTTCTGCTGATTCCCCTATTCCACATTATATGTTACTTTCATCACTGCTGAAGGTGTTAAAATTGCAAATCATTTTGTGAAAAAATATTTTGTACACATTTTTCTTTTTTCACTATTTCTTTCCAGTTTTCTTTTGAACACCACAACCCTAGAATGATGGCAAGAAGGCGTTCTGGATAAACTCTAATGCTGCCTTGAATATTTGTTATGAGACGTTTAGCCCTTGGTGTAGTTCCCATTAAGACTGGGCTTTCCCTAGTCATTCAGGATAAAGAGTTTCTTGCCCTGCATACCAAGAGTTTCATGATTAGAATCTGGCTGCGGATTAGGTTTAAAAAGCCAGATCCCATGGCACCTATCAAGGTTCCTATGCCGTGGTCGAACTTCCCCTAGTAGTATAAATACCACCTTCGGTCTCCCCTGAAAAGAGGCTACTAGCTTAGTGGGACTAACCCATCAACAAAAAGGTAAACAAAAATATAACTAAAGTAAAAGAGCCAGACTTTTCATCCAAGCCAGACTATTCATCCCAGACCTTGCTTCAGTAATATAACTGCTAGTACTTGCGTACCCAAACAAGATACCACAGATACATTCCAAAACTGAGAAGTTTCTGCTTAGAGTGCTAGCCTCCTGTTTCTGTAATGATGACTGATGTGTAACAGTCGTTTCTGTATAATTATAGTGTGGGAATAAAAAGCAGGTGCTTTTTCTTACTGCCCCAATTAACATAAGATGTCAATACATGACTTTGCTACCATGTAGAGAAACAGGGCCACAATCCATGGAAGTAAATCTTAATGCATCCAATTTATTTAATAGAGAACAGTACATTCTGACAGTCTGAAAAGTAGATATGTGGCAGTTCTTAAAGTGTAATGGCTGCATTTGGTGTAGTGTCTGCGTAGTCTAATAAAATGTTTACAGTGAATGTTCTGGGTATGAGGACTAGGTTTTGACTGATGCATGTATTGCTGGAGTCAGGTTATATGACAAAATCAAGGGGTTCCTTATGAGCTACAGAGACGCTGAGAATTTGCAGTATTTTTCTAACAATACTCACCAGCAACCAGACGAGAGAGAAAGAGAGAGAGAGAGTGTGTGTGTGTGTGTGTGTGTGTGTGTGTGTGTGTGTGTGTGTGTGTGTGTGTGTGTGTGTGTGTGTGTGTGTTTTTGCGTGTATGTGTGTGTGTGTGTGTGTGTGTGTGTGTGTGTGTGTGTGTGAGTGTATATGTTTGTCTGTACTTGTGTTTTATCACCACCGACACATACCCGTATGTAACACTGTTTTTGGGAAATGCTTTATGTTAGGATGTTTAGGGGTATTTATAATTTCTGATGTCAGTAGTGTTCTGAATGTGTGTGGGGGTTGCTGCTCACAGTAATTACTTACAGTGCTGAGGTTGAACGGTACTGGAATTCAGTACACAGATGGTGATGCTGCTTTTTTTAAACCTCTGCTTTATGGTAAGATGAAATAATGATATTGCAGCTTACTGAGCCGTATGTTAGTAAACACTGAGGTACTGTATTAACATCTGACGTAGCTTTCTTATTATTATTTTCTATTATAACAGGTAGTTTGTTTTTATAGTGATGCTGTATTTCCTACTTTTTTTTTTTGCAGTTTTAGCTTTTTCCTTACATGCTTACCTATTGTATTCTGTATTTTAAGTGTCAAAAAGAGTAAAATCAATGTCTTCCAAAATAATTCTGACACAGTATTTAAAGATGTCTTTTGTATAAAAGATCATTTCTTTTATCACCTGCATGCACAGTATTTGTCCTTCCTTCTCCCTTTTCTCTTCTGGGCTGGCAACTCGACACTGTAAAACTCCACTGCCAATCATGAGCGGACAGACCCCTAACCGGGAAAAAGCCGAAAGAAGAAGAAGTGGTTGAATTGTTTCTTTCATATCTATGTGCACTTTTGGCAGGTGGTCGGTCACAGGCATTTGCCGGTCTATTCAGCCCGTGTTCTCATCTCGTTAGGGTTGTCTGTGCTGTACACCCTCCCACATGTAACTTAACCGCCACATGCATATACACATGTATAAATGACATATGCAGGGCTGCTGCAACATTTGCAATATAATTTTATAGTAAGCAGTGGTGTTTGAGCACACTTTATAGAAACATTTGTCTCCCTTCCCACATTTTCTTCTTCTGTTGTGTTTCATCAGGATGTAGATTTGATTCATTTTATTCTGCATCACCACTTGTAAGAAGTAGAGAAATGCAGAGTGGGTATTTTACTTTCAGTATACTCTGTTGACAGCAATGTTACTGAAAACTAAAAATGTGGTTCTGTGCAGTAGTGTATATCAAGTGCCAAACAAAGCTTTGTATGTTATTTTTTTCTATTTTTAGTGTCTCACTTATTTTTTGAAATTGCAAGACCAGTTTATAGTCCTGCAGTAGTGTCAGAATTAAAATTCAAGAGGTTATATATAATTTGAATTTTTTTTTGTTTGGGACTGCTTAAAACACAGCATTGGCTTATATCACTGAATGCTATCACTAGCCTTAAAAACATACATATTAGTATGTGTTCCAGAGTTCTGGTACATATTTATGAAAGTGCAGATGTGTAGAACATGATCTAAAACTTAACTAAGTTATTTAAAGTCCTTTACTCCTCTAACAGTCCTGCTGCAGCCCTCTCTGGTTTAGTCTGTCTCAGCCTACAGCACTGTAGACTTAGTGATCTGTGCCTTGGGATAATCTCCTGTCCATAGTGTACATTTATAATTTATTTTTTCTCTCTCTTTTGCGGATTCCTATCACAAAATAAAAGAGACTGAACATCAAATGGCTTTAATGTTGGAAATGATGTTCATTGATGTGTTTTTTTGTGAGATTGTGGTACAGTGAAGATTGGAAAATTTGCCCTTTCCTCAATGTAGTGTGATCTCGGAGTTGGTATATATAATTAGAGGGGGGGGGGGCACAGCCCCTCACGAGATCAACTTCGAGGTATTGCATTTTTTACCTGTAAGCCGGTCGATGTTGGGTCTTTTCGATTTTGTATTGTAGATCCTATTTTGCTTACATGTGATCATGTTCAGTTTTCTTCTCAGTGCTGTATATTACTGTTGAAACCTAATTATGTGTTTCCCACTGTTCCTGATCTAGCATGTTTTTTCTCTCACTATTTTATCATATTTATCGTATTTGTTAACTTTAAATGATTTTATTTATTCTGTCATTTGATCACTTGTGTTTACATGTACTTCTTGGGGCTTTTCTCCTCAGGCCTCCGCTGAAAAAGGGCTGTTGCCCAGTCGAACTAACCCTGTTAACAAATGTCAAGTAAATAAATAAAATAATTCAACTTCAGTAACCGCTTTACAGGTGAACTAAGATAGGAATGTATCAATCAGTTGATGTCTTTTTTTCCACGTGCCATTTAATCTAGGTAATTTGGGCAAAACAAATTTCACTGACAGTGGCCTTTTCTTTTTTTTTCCACTGTTGTGTGATCTAGAAGCAGGTATATATAAGCTTGGGATATAGGGGCAGAAGGGAGCTTATCCCCTGCAAAAAAACTTACCTCTGAGGTCCGCCAAAACCTTTTTTAGCCATTTTTTTGATTGATTGGCACCCATTAAAAGGGTTGCTGATTGCTCAACATGAATCCAACTAATAAGTACATGTTTTTACAAAATTAAGCACCATGCATACGGGTATGTATTATTGCTTATTATACACAGTGTTTTACAGAGCTATTTTCCATTTCAGGGTGGTTAATATACTTTACAGTGTGACTGGTTAGTCTGCTGATGGTATCTGCCAGGGTACTGTCATCACTGGAAGCTTTTGTCATTGCTATTATTATTGTTACTAATAATACATAATATCTGACGTATTTTTACTTATTTAGACTAATTTAATTTCATTGCATTGCTGTTCACTATATGCCTATGTTAATAGATGGGAGCCATTTGATTACAGATGATGCAAAAAATTAGATATTATTTTGTTTGCTTCTCACTAATACTGCTCATGTCAGGCTAACTGCCTATTTTAGCACTCATTTGCTCTTTTGTTCCCCCTTTGCTTTACAATGTATGTGGGAAGCATGGTGATACTAGAGTAACATGACACCAGAGCTGTTATAACATGCTTGATATGATGTTATTACTTGCCATCCCCCACAGTTATTGCCCTTAGTACTGGAGTACAGTGTGTCATGCTTAGTATGTGTACTCATGCACCCACATTCACATCATGTCTGTAGGGTACCTTCCATGACCGAGTTTAGTACAGTTTGTCACCTTAGTTTTAACCTCCAGGTATGCAGATGAGAGTTGTCAGCATATGGATGCCCCCCTCTGCTGAGGAAGAAGAGAATCCTCCTGCTTCTTTATCTGCCTTCCAGAGACCTGGGCTGGCTGTCTGTGATCCCACCTCACTCACTGGCACAGGTACCTGCAGTCATTGCGTTTCAGGAGGCTGGCACTTCATGTATGGCCAGTTTTGAATCACGTTCCCTTAAAGGTGCTAGCAGTGTCATCATTTTGTCTTCTTCAGTGCCATCCATCAGAGCTGTGTATTGAGAAAGTGTTCAAAAAACGAATAAGTGCCCAAATTCACCAATACTTCAAAATTAGCACTTAGGAAGCAGTCTAACTCCAATAAACACTTTTATTCAGCTTCACAAAGTAAAAAAATCAGCTTAAACGTTTCACATATAAATGTGTTTTCGTCCTCTCCTGACTTCATCAGATACAATGCATCGTCAAAGCCATTTTTATATTTGCTTAATTAACTCATCAACCAATAGTATTTTTCATTCAATAAAATCATTCATTAACTATATAACATTTACTATCTTATAAATTTAAATACAAAAAGATAGTCTATTAGACATATACATTTATATTAACTACACAAATAAATATTTAATAAAAATTTATTCATCCTTATTTAAAAAAATTCTTATAAAACACATAATAAAATAATGTAATACATATATAGTTTAATTGTATTAAACTAACAACAAAATACTCTATCTGGTGGTCAAAAAAATTATTGCACTTCAAAGTTTAGCAGCTCTAATTTTTAAAACAGGAGCTAAATACAAATATTCATTCATGCCAGGGAATCTATTGGCTTCCAACATTATTTTGCCAATATAATTCTCTATTTTCTATATGTAATTCCCATAGCCCTCCTGTTATATCTTTAGTCACTGTTTCTAACATAAACAAGTCCATTACTATCACATGTATAATATTCCTTACTACTAATTACTCTATTCCTAGCTACTAATTCTACCTTCTCTCCATTATATATATAAGGGCATTGTGAAAAATGGCCACATTTAAAAGTGCCTTCCTACTACGTCCATAAGGATGCACTCCTTTGTTATTTCTTTCTGTAATATTCTTAATATTTGACCCTTTCTTAAAAATACATTTAAATGGGGTATCAAAAATCTTTAAATCTGATATTGTAGAGACTCTTCCCCATATTTCTTCTATCGTCTTCACTATAGCTGTAGCATCTCTGCTATAGTCACAAATGCCAGTTCAAATATACTATTAGTATGCTCATTATCATGAATTATATCTGTTTCACCAGAGTTCTTCCCTAGTATGAGGGCAAATCTATCAGCTCTACCCATAATTACATCCTTTTTTACTTCTTAAATTAGTTTTAATGGATATCCCCTCTGTAAAAACATCTGTTCTAAGAACTTACTTTCAATTATAAAGTTATCATTCTCCGAACACATTCGACTTCCTCTAACAAATTGTCCTTTGACTAAACTAGGTTTTTGACTAAAAGGGTGTGAACTTGTAAAAAAGAGGTATGAATTTGCATATGTATCTTTCCTATATACTGTTGATTTAAATTTTCCATTTTCTTTATGTATAGTGATATCTAGATAGTTCATTTTTTCATATTGTATATTATAGGTAAATCTTAAAAAGGATGTAGTATTCATTATATACTCATAGAATTCAATAAAGTTTTCTTCTGTATCATCCCACACTAAACAGATATCATCCAAATATAATTTATAGAGTTTCCAGCACTTACTATGTTTTGAATTTAGAATATATTTTTTCTCCCATACTGAGAGAACAATATTAGCATATATGGGTGCACATAATGCACCCATTGCTACTCCTTGAATCTGCTGGAAAAACTCTCCTTCAAAGTGTACATAGTTATTAGTCAACACAAGATCCATCAAACTTAAACATAGTCTAAAATCCATATGACTTAGTGTTCCAACATCAATCATAGCTTCTTCTAACCATAATAATCCCACATCATGTGGGATTGAAGAAAATAAATCAACTATGTCTGTAGCAATAAACATAATTCTTTCATCATATATTTCCGGTCTTATCTGTCTTAGCAGATCCCATGGAATCTTTTAAGTTATTATTACAAGCCACAGATAAAAACTTTAATTTGATATCCAAGAATCTAGCCAAAGGAGCCATAGCAGACCCTTCTGCTGCTACTATCAATCGAAGGGGTGGGTCTAATAAATCTTTATGTATTTTAGGTTTTCCAAATATACTAGGTACCTTAGGTCTCGCATTATGTAAAAATTTAAATAATTTTAAATCTATTGATCCCTCTAATAATAGTTCATTTAATGCTATAAAATTTTTTATAAGAAATATTAATTTCATTTAGTGACACTCTAGTATATTTCATATTATCTTCTAGTATATTCATCATTTTAGATTCATAAGTTATAGTATCCATAAAAACTGTTTCCCCCCTCCTTTATCTGGTGCCATAAGTCTTAAATTGCAATCATTCTTAATTTCATCTAAGAGATGTTTTTCTGAATATGAGATATTTGGAATCACCTTATGTTTCTCTATTACTTTCCTTATTTCTAATTCTAGTAAGTTCTCCAGATTTTTCAACTGAGGATGTAAAGGGGGGTTATAGGTACTTTTCTTCATTAAGGGGTTATTATAGGCCATATTATTTTCAGTATTCATAAATAAGAGTTCCAAGTTTTTTCTTTCTAATAAACAACTTCAGATCTATAATTGCTTTATCTATTTCAGCCTTCCTTCTGGGTATAAACTTAAAACCCTTGGAGAACAATTCAAAATGAACATTTTGAATCTCTATTCTACTATAATTGCATATAGTATACCCCTTATATGTTACCTGCACTCCTTCATTCTGGATACTTTCTTCAGACTCATTGCTAACTAGTGTCTCCTGTCTTCCCTGTACCCCCCTCCCTATCCGGGATAATTGTATTTTACTGGTGTCTTGTTCATTAATCTCTCCAATCTTTGGAGAGAGGGGTATTCTAAAGGGTCATTGTAGTTATTATTATAACTTTGTCCTACATATTCTTCTTGCCTCATTTCATTCTCAAAATGTAATGTACTAGATGTTGTATTTTTATTTTTATTTCTTTGTTGGGTTCTTTCATGTTCTCTAAGTTTAGGATATGCCCTATGTTCCCTATATTCAGTAATGTCTCTTTCTATCTTCCTAGTTTTTCTTTTAAAAACATTGTTACATTTTATATCCACCTTTTCTAACACGTATTCATACTTTTCCTTCTCCTTGTCTACAGTATGTAATACATCCTTTAAAATGCATTGGTTGACTGTTTCAATTTCTGTTAGAAGCATTTCAATAATTTTCTCATTTTCTCTAATAAGTAAATGCATAACATCAAAACCACATTTATCAAAGACTTTTAACAATTCCTCATAACATTTAGAATCCTCCCCTATACCATTTGGGAATTTCCAGACTCTTAATCCCTTTGGGACAATTCCTAACTTAATGCATTCTTTTAAGTAAATATTATCTAACTGTAATGATTTATATTTAAATAAAATTTGTTCTAATTTATAAATACTATTGTTATATGTATCACAATCATTTCTATTAGTAACATTAGGATTTATAGCATTTTCATGAAATACATACTTGTATGTTAAAAAACTTTTTAAGTCCAGTCCTTTTTCTTGTTGAGAAGCTAAACCAGCTTCAACATAGTCTCTATGCGTCACCGCCGACATATTAATGTTATTTTGGCTAGAATTCACCAAGCCAGTAGTTCCTGAAAGCAAAATCCTTGGAAATCCTTCTAAGTCTTGGTTTCTCCTTCCCTGTGATGTTCCGCCATCGGCCATTTCCATTTCAGCATTCCGGATGTTGCCCTGAGTCCTGAATCCTCCTCCTTTCTGGTTAGGGGGAAAGAACAAGAGGAATATGCCTTCATCATTGAATGGTAAACTAGTGTGAGTACTTCGATCAGCAGCATTAATTGACCAATCAGAGTGCCGACTGCACTCATATCACTGCCCCTTTCCTTCTCGGCATTGCTGGGTGTTGGAGTTCCTTCCATATTGTTTAAAACACACACAAACACTGTTCAAAAAATGAATAAGTGCCCAAATTCACCAATACTTCAAAATTAACACTTAGGAAGGAGTCCAACTCCAATAAACACTTTTATTCATCTTCACAAAGTAAAAAAATCCACCTAAACATTTCACATATAAATGCGTTTCCGTCCTGTCCTGACTTCATCAGATACAATGCATAAAGTCAAAGCCATTTTTATATTTGTTTAATTAACTCATCAACCAATAGCATTTTTCATTCAATAAAATCATTCATTAACTATTTAACATTTACTATCTTATAAATTTAAATACTAAAACATAATCTACTAGACATATACTATGCTATTGGTTGATGAGTTAATTAAGCAAATGTAGTCTACTAGACATATACTATGCTATTGGTTGATGAGTTAATTAAGCAAATATAAAAATGTCTTTGACTTGATGCATTGTATCTGATGAAGTCAGGAGAGGACAAAAACGCATTTATATGTGAAACGTTTAGGTGGATTTTTTTACTTCGCGAAGCTGAATAAAAGTGTTTATTGGAGTTGGACTGCTTCCTAAGTGCTATTAAGTAAGTGCTGTATTTATGGTAAGTCCTGTTTTTTTTCTGGTTTCCAGTTATGTGTATGTCTAGAACATTCAGCCTTTCCTTATACTTCATGCCCTCCCATTTCTTTAACCATTTTGTAACCACTCATGTTCACATACTGTTACAGCCTGCCCGAACAACCCCTAGATCTGGATGTAGCATTACAGTGCTGTGTGTAGTGAAAGGATGACCTCATCATCTCTTTAATGTCCTTTGCATACCATACACCCCATCATCCTGCCTGCTTTCATGGCTGCCCTATTAAATTTACCTTCTAGGAATGATTGTGATACCCAGTCATTTAAACAGTTGCCTACTAACAGCAGCATTATTGACCCCACTCCATACCTTTTCCATACCTTTTAACTACCCTTTCAGTCCCCTTTGAATCATAGTGCCTTGATGAAAGCCAAGAAGGTGGTATTTCCTACATCTGTTGCTGTGGTGATCCAATCACAGAAGTTAATCCGGATGGAATGGAATAACCATTGCTGCATAAACCCCTGCTGTCAGCCATTAGCCAGAGAATAGCATTCTGGAAGCTTGTCATTTGGCCTCCCTTGGAATGTTATCTTTAACCGTTCCTAAGTTGTAAGTGAAACTTCCAGACCTGGCTCTTACATAGCCCTATCACAATGTGAGAGGACCAACATGTTTACCCTCCAGTCCTGCTGTACCCCTATGGTTTCTAAGAAGGGTGAACACTATAGAAGCTGGTCTTCAAAACATTCCTGCAACAGACTGGGAAGCAGACAGATCAACTTCTCTCTGTGCCTTCTCACTTTTTGCAATTTTCTGATAAAGAATAATGGTTCATTATTCTGCCTTGCTTCCCCAGTTTTCTTTTTGTGCCCTATACCATCCTTTTTATAATACTGACTTGAAGAACTCCTTCGGTATTTCTGCCTAACTTCTTATGTCCTGCCTTTATAATTCCTTTTAAATCATTCTGTGTGCACATATGAAATATATTATGCCGACCCCTTTCCATTTGGCAGTGCCTGCGGATCAGCAGGCCGCACATTCTCCTTTGATGCTCATAGGATCAGATGAACACCTGTTCAGGTTCTGTTCCCACCCCAAGTATGGATTTCCATGCGAATGTTAATACTGTATTGCAGTGTACTTGGTGTACTGTACTTACGGATGTTGTCATTTGGATGAGATGTTAAAACAAGGTCTCATTTGTCAGTCTAATGGCACTTGTCACTGAAGAGCAGAAGTTCAAAGACTATTAAAAATCAAAACATACAAATTCTTCAGTAATAAGACATTATATAACCAGATATAAACCAACATGTTTCAAGTTATCAGTTCTAATACTGTACTCCAACCTGTAAGAAAGTCATTGTCTTCATTAGCAAAAACCCATTCACCAGGAAATACACTGAAAAAGCGATTCCCAGTTGTGTGCCAGCCTTTCCTTACTCAGTCCTTCCAGTTTCAATGCATAATGTTCCTTATGTTTGGAAATTAACATTAAGTGATTATTGGTATAATCCCTCACCTTTCACAAATAATATTTAAACCTATAGCAATGTAATGTTATAACTCCTTTTTTAAAAGTTTTTTTAATGTTTTATCTTCTTAAGTTCACCCCCTGCATGAACCTTTATATATCCCAAAGCTTTCGAGTGAATGGACATTCTGGAAAAAATGTTTCCAGGTGTAATAACCCCCCTCTCTGCCTTGTTAGTAGAAGTATTTTGCAAATTTTATGAGCATTTTTTACATTAACATCTTCCTGTTTTGTACGTAAGCTGCTAGCACAAAGTAAAGGCTGTTCTTATTTGTACAAGAATACATCTTATTCTGTGTTAGGCGGGCTAATTTTTGTTTTAATAAAGTGCATGTTATTTCTTTCATGTAGTGCGTACCTCATATCTAAATCTAAACCTTGCTTCACATAACTTTCAGAACAAGCCCCCACAAATTTCAGGCATGCCATTTCTAAAGTTTAGCAGTAAAGTAAATTCTTGTGTAAATGTATCTACCCAGTGTTAATATAATAATTCTCAAAAACAAGCAGTTGAAAAATATTAACAGATTAACTCTTAAGTGAGCCATACAGTAAGTCATGCATCTTAAGTTCCTAAACATAAGTAGCAAGTAATAAAGTCTTTCATATAATATGTCAACTCAAAGTAGTTATGGTTATATCATCTGATTTTTTAAGGAGTAAAACTAAAGTCTCATACTGCATGACTTCCTTCTTTGCTTCAGTTTTCAAATTGCCAGGTGAAAAAAGTTGTTTGTAGTTATGAGGTATTTTATTACCCTCCAAAAAAGGTTATGAAATTCAATCTCCAACTGAGAAGAAATTATTGTTCAGACATGAGGCTGCATTCGTAAAACTAAAACACACTTTCTCTGTTGTAATAACACTTTCTAAAGTGGATTGTAAAGAATATAGTTGACAAACATTCTTAAATGACACTGTCCAGCCAGGCTTGAATAAATTGTATTAGTTTTTAAGTATGTGTTGAAAATGAAACGGCAACATTGATTTTATTTTTTGCATTCCTGTTATGTGCCTTTTACAGTATATTCATAACATTGTTGAAAAGGTGTAAACGTCAAGCCCCAAGACTGACGAAAATAGTTTTATTCACGCAACATGTTTTTTTTTTTTTTTTTTTTCTGTTGGATTTTTTAGGTTCTGATGTGTTTTGTGTGGAATGTTTACAGAGGATTTTTTATTGGAAGAAAGTCTGTAGCATCGACATTCTGCTATTTCATTTTTGTTTGTTTTGTGTGTGTTGCTCAAGCCTGAAGACATCCATTATAAACCACTCATTTCATTTCTTTTTTGTTTTAGTAAATACTGATTTTTTAATATAAAATGGCCTTTGAGGTTCATTGGGACCCAAAACCTGGAATGCGTAACGCTAGCGTTCTTTAATTTTACGTGTACAAACTTTGTCATTTCCTCATTCTTGGCCTGGCAGATTATTTCCTGAACATGTTTAGTTTCTGGGAGATTCAGAATGGTAATGCTGTTTCGTCTGCTTTTTCTTAATGAATATACCATTCAATGCATTGTGTGTATCTTGTATGTCAGTAATTTATTGTTTGCCTTTGAAAGTCATTTCATCTCATCACTTATGGGATCTTGTCTTCTTAGATCTTGGTCACTTCAAAGAATTCTTGCACATTCTAGATCCCATGCTCAGGAATGCATGCTTCTCCTACCAGAGAACATTATGATATCATGGACTAGGTAGGTGGGTGCAGTAAGCTCCTCCATTTCTCACTTGTTTTAATGATGGCTCAACATTTTGGATTTTGGCCCTGTTTCATGTCATAGGAAAGTTCTTGTGTTTGATGCTAAAAGCCTCAGTGCCATTGTGGTCACAATATCATTAGGGTGGGCCCTCTGTGATGCTGTCTTTGTGGCCTGGCTTTGGAACCCCTTGATTCTAGGATCAGAGTTTCACTGTCAATCCCCTTTGATGGCTTTCTCAGTGGGCTTTAATGAGTTTTATGTTGCCCACACATATGATGTGGCTTGGCCAGCAGAATTTTTTAAATGCCTGCACTGGTTGAGGTGAGCTAGGCTTCCTTGTTTCAAAAATGAGGTGAGACAGGCCTTTCTATATACACTCCTTCAAGGAGGTCTCTGTATAGGCTTCACAGAACCTGACTGAAGACTTACAGAAGAGGAAACAAGCACTAATCAATGTGAAGGGTCTGTTGTGATGCCACACCAGTCCATCCATGCAGGAAGAAGGCATATTGCAAGATGTCAAGGCCAGTCACATGTCAGGCAGCTCTGCCTCTTCTGCACTCCTGCGGCCATGTTATCTACAGGCCAAGCCCACATGGGACAATACAGCAGTACTGATTACAGTTCCTACTTACTACACAATGGCAGTTCTCATAGTTTGTCCTTGTGGGGCACTGTCACTAAGGACTAATGGGATCTAGACGTGGTCTCTCAGTCACACATGTGTTACAAATTCTTAGGTTTTCCTCCACCAAAGGTTTCCTTAAAACAAGTCACTCTCCTCATATCAGCTGGATTAGGCCCACACATACTCCTACCTTGTATCTCTGGGATTAGGCCCACACCATACTCCTGCCTCGTATCTCTGGGATTAGGCCCACACCATACTCCTACCTTGTATCTCTGGGATTAGGCCCACACCATACTCCTACCTTGTATCTCTGGGATTAGGCCCAAACCATATTCCTGAAAGGGACCATACAGCCTCTGTCGTCCTTGGAGAGGGAAAGGGGAGGAAGGATGATTGCATAGCTTCCTTGTTATTAAAGGGACAGGAAGCTTAAGTCCATTCTAGCCCTGAGCAGCAGGATCCATATGATGCTTCCAAAGGATGCCCAGTTAACATTGCTGAAGATGATTGCTGCCTTGCTGCTATCATTGTATATATGTTAGTGTGTGTCTTAATATGTGCATATTAGTTATTCAGATACAATGCATTACTGTGTACATTTATTGAAACTGAAATGTAATATATGAAAGAATATGTATCAATTACTCTGTTTGTGCATGTGTGTGTGTGCGTGTGTGTGTGTGCGTGCGTGCTTGTGTGTGTGTGTGTGTGTGTGTGTGTGTGTGTGAAGTTACATGCATTTTTGTATGTTTATGTTACTGCATGAGTTGGTACATGCATGTATGTATTCTATTATGCAAGTGCATATATGTATGTTGCTGTGTAGGTCTTTGTACATATTTCAGTGGATGCTTCTTAGCTCGGCGTATGTTTGTGTCCACTTCTTGTTGCATCTATGGGTATGGATGTGTAGAGACTAAAATGTGTGTACCTGTACTTTGTGTTTGTATACTAAATATACAAGTATTTACTTAATAAGTTATTGTATGTGGGAGTATGTGTCTGTTCTGTTTTGCTAAGCAGTTTCACAGCCTGCAGGAATTGATAAGCAAGCGTACTTTATACTTCCCTCCCCCGTGGTACAGGCCCTGACTAATCTATGCTATTAGCTTTCACACCTGATTCTTATTGTGCTGTGAAAGGTTCCCCGGTGGTATCACATAATCGCATTATGAATTAATTGGTCTTAGCATTTAGGCCTTCTGCAACAAATGATGACACATCGACATGAAATTTGATGCAGTTACTTGGAGCTTGTGTTGCAGTGAAGAAAATGCACGAATCAGGCAATGTCTGACTGCACATAACGGTATTGAACAAATCCTAGAGTTGTGGGTAATGCAGTTTGTTGAGTGAGCTCAGAAAGATGTATTGGTGTTACTGTGGACTGCAATTAATGTACAGCTTGGGGCTGCCTGTAGATTAGACATGTAGCAGAAATTCTACTGTAGGTTGTAGAGCAAAGCAGGCAAACAAAAAATATATATTATGAGGCAGCAGAGTATCTGTAGACTGAACGTTAAATATTTACAAGTCATGGATTCGTGCACATGAGCATGCAGAAGATCAGTGAGACCTTGAAGTTGTCTTTCCATTCAGTAAAACCAGCATTTGTAAACAAAATCTCCCATTAAACAACCTGCCTGGCACATTTATTTGTTAATTCTTGTATCAGAGTTTTCTTTAATTTGTCCAGAATACATGCAGCATTTATTCCTGTATGTGTTTTTAATTAATCATCCAAAAAATATAATCGATTGAAGTGCATGTTATATAACTCTAAAAACCAGGAAATGCCTTATTATTTTTTTTTTTCATTAATTTGGATGCAGGGTAAGTATGCTGTTTGCTAGTCTTCCCAGTTAGTATGCAGACAAGACATGGAAATAAAAGAATAGTAACAACTGTAATGATTATGTTGTGATTTAACAGGTGTGGTAAATGGAAAAGTCTAGAGTAATGCAATGCAGCACAACAGGGATGTTATCTGGCATCCTGTGCAATCACTCATTCAATTCCGTAGACCAGCATACCTTTCAACTCAAAGAAGTAAAATAAATAAATAAAGTCTTCTCAATGCTGAAGCCAAAAAAAAAAAAAAAAAAGATTGTATCTCTTCTGGTGTGAAAATTTAGCAAGCCACTTGTTACAAATGTAATGAACAGGTGGAAAGACAAATAGCAGAAAGACCTAAAGGTTGCTATCTAGCTAGCTGTATGGATGGGCTGATAGACAGTGAGATAAGCAGACAGACATATAGATAAATAGGTAGTTAAACATAGGCTGGTATGTTGACATACATATAGGTAGACTGATATAAAGACAGGCAGACATACAAATTATTAGATAGACAGACAGACATAAGTAAGCGGACAGATTTACTGAGCGATTGACAGGACAGATAGGAGGAAAGAGATATATAGATGGACAGACATATAGATAGATGTATAAAGAGAAAATAGATGGACATATAGCTAGATAAATAGGCAGACAGATAAACAGAACGCTTCATCGTTTCCTCCTTACTGTTGTCTTCTCAAGCCAAACTGATTGCCATAAAATGCCAGGAATTAATTCTCAAGTCATTTTTCATGCAAGCAGTATTGTTAATAAGTTGTCCTCTTGGTATACTTTTGTAAATAATCTTCGCCATTATCATTTGATATACAGTCTTGCACCTGGTAATTACTCATTATGTCTTCTCATTTTTAAGTTAAAGTAAGATTATATCACTACTGTCCAGCAAATAATTATTCATTCTTAAATCTGTTACTAGTATTGCAGTTGAAGTCTGTTCATATCTAAGCTGTATACCATATTGTTTTGACATGCTCTTTTTCAGGATTTGATTGTCACCATTTTGTGTTTCAGTAAATGGCTTTAAATGTTGTTTCTTAGAGAGGATGAGTAACCAACAAAGACAGTCATAGCAAGTCTACTATTACTAAATTTGCAGAACATCCAAAATTTTTCTTCATATTTTTGATCCAATCCTTCTGAAATATGTGACTTTGTGTCATACTTCTCAACCTCTTAGAACAAGAAATCTGGACAAAGCCTAAATAATGGGGTGACAAAGACCCAAAACTAGAGACCAATTTTAAATATTGCTCTAATAAACTTAAAATGTTGTTAGAATAAGAAGATTTGTGTTAGCATGCATTTTTTGAAGGATATGAACCCAAGCTGCGGAAGCCCTTACAAATGCCTTCTATGAACACCTCCAGGACTGCATGGATCAGGCAATCCCAAATAAAACCAAGACTCTTTCCACAAAGGGCAAACGTCCAGTCTGGTGGACCCCAGCCATTAACAAACTTTACAATAAGAGGAGAAAGCTATTACATGATAGAAGAAAATCCATAAAAGGGAAGTCACCCCTGATCATTATTAGTAAAAAAATACGAGCACTCATAAAATCAACTAAGGCCAATTTTGATAGAAAAATTGCCATGGATTCAAAGGACAATCATAAGGCCTTTTTCAGCTATGTTAGGAACGTGGTTGGAAACTCCCAGATATGCTCAGAATTAGTCCAAAATGATACAAAAATCACTGAACCCACAGACATTGCCAACATACTGGCAGATAGGTTCAGTGCAAACTTTACCCCCCTCTCCCCCCCTAAAGGAGAGATAACTATCCCAGCGGAGTGTAGCCTCCCAGACATCTCAAATGCGCAGGTGAAAGCTGCTCTCTCTAAAGCTAAAAACACAGCATCAATGGGACCGGATGGTGTCCCCGGCTGTGTGCTACACGAGCTAAATGAGGAATTAAACCCGCACATAAGGCAGCTGTTTAATCTCAGCCTTACCACAGGATACGTGCCCAAGGAGTGGCGTACGGCAACTGTGGTCCCACTCCACAAAGGCGGTGCCTCTACGGACCCTGGTAATTACCACCCCATAAGCTTAACAAGTCTAGTCTGCAAAGCTATGGAGAGGATCATAATGGAGCTCATAAACAAAGATATAGGGGACTTGCAGACATTGGACCTGACCCAGTTTGGCTTCGTCAAGGGAAGATCATGCCTTTTGAACTTGGTCGACTTCTTCGAAACAGTCACCAAGGCCATTGATGAGGGAAAGGCAGTCCATACAGCCTACCTTGACCTTGCAAAGGCTTTCGACACAATACCTCACTCGGGTATTGTAGAAAAACTTACCAGCTTAAATGTAAACCCATATGTCACAAGATGGGTTGCAAACTGGCTTAAGGACAGAACCCACAGAGTTAGAGTTGCTGGCGCTATGTCAGACTCCAAGCCGGTCACAAGTGGTGTCCCACAGGGCTCGGTCCTTGGCCCCCTATTGTTCGGCATCTACTTCTCAGAAGTACAGGCCAACATGGGAGGACTTTGGCTGACAAAGTTTGCAGATGACTGCAAACTGGGCGCCATAGTGGAAAGTGCATCGGACACGGATATCCCTCAGAAGGGACTCACGGAAACAGATAGCTGGTGCCAGAGCCATGGCCTGAAGTTAAACGCCAAAAAATGTATAGTCATACCCTTCGGGAAAAACAAGGTAACCCCAAGCTACCATATAGGTGGCAATCCACTAAGCACAGAAGAGGTTATCAGGGACCTGGGGACCCAGGTTGACAGTGGCCTTTCTTTTGACACTCACGTTGCTAAAGTGGTTAGAAAGACCTTCTACATTGCCCACCTGATCATGAAGGGATTCACATCCAGATCTAGTGAGGTCATTGTTCCCCTGTACTCTTCACTTATCAGACCAATGATCGAGTACAATGCCCCATTCGGGATGTATCTCGCCCGACGTCTGCAGCAATTGGAGGGACCCCAAAAGTTTCTCACCAAAAGGATAAAGGGACTCCAAAATCTGTCATATGCTGCCAGATTGAAGAAACTCCAGCTCTATTCAGTCGCATACCGTCTGCTCAGAGGTGACATGTGCCTGACATACAAGGCCATGTCCAACCCAGAATTAATGGACATGCTCCACCTCAAAAAATCCAAATCCACCAAAACCACTAGAGCAAGTGACTTCAACCTTAGCACGGATATAAATAGGACGTGCTGGAGGGATAGATTTATCACTCAGAGACTCCCTATGCTGTGGAATAGAGTCCCGGTCCATGTGAGGCAGAGCACCTCGCTGGCTCTGTTCAAGAGAAATCTTGACCTGTGGATGGGAGATCGTAGGTTTACCCCGGGAATCATCTCTGTGTCACTGCTGGACAGAGGCACAACAAACTAATGGGTACAGTATTTTTTCATATAAGGGGTGGCGTAAGCCACAAAAATTCGGGCTAGGCTTATAAATGCCGTGGGGCAGATAGCCTAGTATAAACCTATGAACCTATGAAGTGTGAAATTCAAATGTGTTTCATTATTTGGCGACTTCAATCCTGAATAATTTGCCAGAAAAACCACACATTTTATGAAGAACAGACCAAACATATGAGACAAAAATCTGGGCATTCTTCAAAAATCTGGAAAGTTGAGACCTATGCTTTCTGTACATTTGTGACAAGTTGTTGAGGACTGCAGTTAATAAAATATGCCACATTAGAGTTTCAAACTTTTTATTCTTCATAAAATGTATGCCTCTTAATATTTTTGTTGGTTTTAAATAGTAACAGTAGCATTGTTAAATAATAGAGAGATGTCTGAGGCATGTAAGAAATGCAATCTCGTTTTGAAAAATTATGATCTTAGGAAAACATTTTAAACAATAGTATCCAACTCTGCCTTCAAAGAGAAGAAAGAAGACAAAATAGTTTACAAGTGTATACATGTTTATGGCTTGCTTTGCCAGTTAGTGACAATGAGAGAGACAGCCTTAAATTACGAAACTCGTTAAGAGTTTTAGATTTCCTATTCCTAATAATAATTAATAACTACAGTTATAAAAAAACATTTTTACCTAATAATGAGGTCGCTTCTCTGCTTGAGCCCTTTCTTATTTGCAGTGGTGATGGACAGATTGACAGATGAGATCAGACAGGAATCCCCGTGGACTGTGATGTTTGCATATGACATTATGATCTGTAGTGAGAGTAGGGAACAGGTGGAGGAGACCCTGGAGAGATGGAGATATGCTCTAGAGAGAAGAGGAATGAAGGTCAGCAGGACTAAGATAGAATATATGTGTGTGAATGAGAGGGAGGATAGAGGAATGGTGAGGATGCAGGGAGTAGAGGTGGCGAAGGTGGATGAGTTTAAATACTTGGGATCAATAGTTCAGAATAATGGTGAGTGTGGAAGAGAGGTGAAGAAGAGAGTACAGGCAGGATGGATTGGGTGGAGAAGAGTGTCAGGAGTGATTTGTGACAGACAAGTACCAGTAAGAGTGAAAGGGAAGGCCTACAAGAGGGTAATGAGACCTGCTATGTTATATGGGTTGGAGACAGTGGCATTGACAAAAAGGCAGGAGTTAGAGCTGGATGTGGCAGAGTTAAAGATGTTAAGATTTGCACTGGGTGTAACGAGGGTGAACAGGATTAGGAATAAGTATATTAGAGGGTCAGCTCAGGTTGGAAAGTTTGGAGACAAAGCCAGAGAGGCAAGATTACGTTGGTTTGGACATGTGCTGAGGAGGGATGCTGAGTATATTGGGAAAAAGATGCTAAGGATGAAGCTACCAGGTAACAGGAAAAGAAGAAGGCCTAAGATAAGGTTTATGGATGTGGTGATAGAGGACATGCAGGTGGTTGGTGTGACAGAGCAAGATGCAGAGGACAGGAAGAAATGGAAACAGATGATCCGCTATGGTGACCCCTAACAGGAACAGCTGAAAGAAGATGATGAATGGGGTCCCTTCTGTGCGGAGTGTACATGTCCTCCCTGTGGTCGTGTGGGGTTCCTCTTGGTGCTCCGGTTTCCTCCCACATCCCAAAGACATGCTATAGGTGGATTGGATACTCTAAATTGGCCTTAGGAGTGAGTGCGTGCATGTGTGTGCCTTCTTTGCTGCCAACTTGACACCGTAAAACTCCACTGCCAATCATGAGCAGACAGATGATCCACTGTGGCGACCCCTAACTGGGAAAAGCCGAAAGAAGAAGAATTAACAAGAGCTATGTTTGCTTTCCTTTTATAAACTAGATATATAGTTAATCATTATTATACATTGCTTTTTTATTATAACAGTTTGTTTTGGTTAAATATGTGCCACATTTAATTATCAGTAATTATTTGTGGGGAGGTAGTGGTGCTAGTGGGTGATGCCAAACATTTGATAATACTTTGAACAATATCCAAAAAAGTCAAACCTGGATCGAGAAAAGGCCTTTAACATGGTTGAATGGTTTTATTTTATGCAGGTGTTATTTGCTTTAACTTTGCAAATGACATTGTAGAATTACTTATATCAGAATATGTGGCATCTAAAGCACCTACAAAGATGTATGGAGGTCTTACTTTTCATTTTAAGTTACCTATGGAAAGTCATAATGGCTGCCCATCATTACCATATCTGTTTATATTGTATTTAGAGCCACTAGTAGCTGTGACACAGAAGCCAGCTTTGTCATGACTTATAGTATCAGTTCAGGAAATGAAAATATCTTTTTTTGCTCAAGGCATTCTTCTATATCCAAATAACTCCTGCAACACCTTTCCCATGTTTTAAACCTAACACTACATGTTATCTTATGAAAAACCCTTTCCCTAATTGTGTCACCACACTAGACACTCAGACATGTACCGTACATGCCATACCCGTGCATAACACCTACTCCAAGTCTAAACCTTCACTAACACTCTCCCACCTCAAATGCTGACATTTTTGGAATATTTGAAAGTTTTGGCATTAACACACAGACACACCCACCCACACACACACACATGCATGCATGCACGCGCACACACACACACACACACACACACACACACACACACACACACACACACACACACGCATGCATGCACGCGCACACACACACACACACACACACACACGCACGCATGCACAAACACACACACACACACACACACACACACACACACACACACACACACACACACACACACACGCACACATATCTCCTGTAAAATGAAGCACATACTCTACATAAACCCAAACGGTGGTACTCCGATGTTCAATTAACTCACCACATGATAAAGAGTGCTGAAAGTAGAGGAAAAAAAACATCACTTCACTTTGTCAGTTACATTGCTGAGCTCCTGCCAATGAGAGCTCATTCAACTCCAGATCTCCTCCTTACTAAAATATGACTCTATCCCCACCTTCTTGCCTAATGAATGAAACTTTTTTATGAATCTCTATTAGGCCCATACCTCTTAACAGTCCAGATTTTTGCCTCATATTTTTGGTCAAGTTCCTCATAAAATTTGTGGCTTTCTGGCAAAACATTGAGGATTGAAGTCCCTAAATAATGGCAAACGTTTGAGTTTCAGACTTCATATCTTTCAGAAAATGCATGCTAACATAAATCCTGTTATTTGAGCTACTTTCTAAGTTTATAAGAGCAATATTTAAAATCTGTTCCTAGTTTTTGGCCTTTGTCCCACCATTATTTTAGGCTTTGTCCAGATTTTTTGTGCTAAGAGTAGAGCTACTCAGTAAGGTATATTGTACTCTACTAAGCTGCTGAGTCAGGCTGATTTATGTAGTGCTGTCATGTTGCATAGCGCTTTCTTAGCCTGGGATACAGTAGAGCACAGTCTGCAATGGTGCATTTTGCATTCCTGTGTGTTTTTTCATGAAAACAGTTAGGTTTGCCGAAGACAACCATTGAGTAACTTGACTGATGTCTATGCATCATGGTACTTAAAGGTTAGACTACTATACACAGTGTACAAGATACATGCATGCATGCATGTGCAAGTATACTGTTTATAAATATCTGGATGTGTTCGCTGCCAAGGGTGTCTGTCTTTGGTTAACTTTCCCAATGTGCACTGAAAGTCTTTGCCAGTAGCAAAGCTATGGTGAGGTAAAAGGGGCAACTGCCTGGACACAAAGTGTTGGGGGAGTGATCAATCAATCTTGATACACTCTTTAATGCATTTATTGCATCTGCATTCAAACCTGAGTGCTATAGTGCTTCATGTGTGGTCAAAACTGTAGTTTACTACAGTTTAATAGTAAAAAAAATACTTTTTTCGTTTGCAAAATCAGAGGTGTAGTGTTCCATGTGTGTCTGTAGCAACTGCTTGTTACTTTGCAGCAAGCAGTTTGATAAAGTTTAAAAGTAAAAAAAAAAAAAAGAATCATTTTTTTTAAAGTAAAACCTGAGCACTTTAGTGGTCAGTGCAGGGTATAAATGTAACAGACTGTTTGCTTAGCAAGCAGTTTGCTACGGTTTAAAAGAAAATAAAAAAGATGTCTTTCTTTTTTTTAACTAAAATGGAAGGAGGGAGGGTTGGGGCAGGGCACAAAGACAACACTTGATTGGTTCTTGCATTTCAAGAGCTCCAGGTACCAATTTGCTCTTCTATTGAAGAACTGGAACAAGAGGGAGGGGGCATGTGTCTGGCATGGAGCAGATCTTTTTTTTTTTTTTTTTTTTTTGCTTTTTTTAATACTAAAATCTGAGGCAGGAGGTTTGGGGCAAGGGACAGAGATGGGACCTGACTGGTTCCTGCATTTCAGGATCCCCAGGTACTTAATCGTGGATTGTTTCTTTATTTTTTTAAGCTCTTTACTTGAAGAGCTGAAGGGGTAGCATGCTAGTTCGTTGGACTGGCATAGGGCACTGGTTGAGCCAGCTGTGCCTCTGGTCTTTAGTTATTAAATTTATCATCAGCAAGTATATATAGTATCAGTCTTCCAGGAAGGGATTGGAGTGGACAGATGATGCCGACTTACGTATCCCAGAGGGAGGTTGTTCGCAGAGTCTTTATTTACTACAAGATCTTTACCTGGAAAAAGGCCCAAGATTGCAGCATTTGCATCCAGGGTTTATTGGAGAATGGGAGCCCATCCAAGAATATACATTAGCTCTTTCTGGAAACGTATGTGGAAGCATACACTTGCTTAGGGCTCAATGTAATGGGGCATTGCATTTTGCTTTCTAGTCAGTAGGCATATTTTGGGAGCATATAAAATTTCTATTAGCCTTGGTGGGATGATGGCCTTTATCTCTGGCTCCCCCCCTCTCTCTGTCACTTTCCTGGTCAGGAGAAATGAGTAAGCCAATATGTGTGTGCGTGTGTGTGGGGGGTAAGCACTGGATGGTCATGGGGGGGGGGGGTAGGGTACAAGGAAAGGATTTTAGAAGTAGATAATATACAAGGCAGTCTTGCTAGTAACCAGAACTATTAAACAATATATTCTTTAACTTTTGAGAATTTGGAGGAGCTAACTTCCTTACAAGTATGGGTAGAACTCTATACAGTCTGAGGTATATTTAGTTATAATATGACAATACACATAGCATGAACTTGGGTGTTTCCTGGTGTAACACCCGACAAATACTACACTGTTTATTTCTACTGACTTTCTTAGTTTGTTTCCCTGTAGGATGAAAAAGTGGGTGGCCTGTAGTATTTCTCTTTGTTTAACTATCTCTCCTGAGTCCTAATAGTAATCTGTCCGATGTGTAGCCTTCAACATCTTAGGGGTAGTACCCTAGGCTTTAGGCCATATCTGTCAGTGTACCATAGGATTGCAGTCACGTCTAAGAATGGCATTATTTTTGATAACCTAAATAGAACAGGCATCAGACAAGTGATACTGGAACATAATGCATGTGTTCTTAAATGGGGAGGGGGGAAGGGTCTTGGATGTGAAAATGGACAACCATTCAATGACAGATGATCACCACGATTGTTTGACCTCAACTAATGTACATGCCAAGCCTATTCAAAATGAGGACTGTGGACTTCAGGATAGCAGGTTGTCACATAATTGGGCAGAATCTAAGGAAGTCTT